>NC_142877.1:34449166-34600681 GCF_051225735.1 Oryctolagus cuniculus
TCTACAAGAAATGAAGTAACCCTCCCTCCTTCCTTTGTTCTTCTTCCACTTAGCCTAAAGTTGTGGTGACCACCAGGATCTCACAAATTTTACCAGCAAATACAACTGAATCCTTGAAATAACATATGTCCATATAATGGGAAAGTGCTAGACTGGGAGAAACACCAGACTTGAATTCTTGTCCTTACTTTGCAACCAATTGACTATGAAACCGTAAGAGTGAGATGTAACCTGGATTTCAGTTTCCCCTTCTGGGAAACAAGTGGGCAGAGATTACTGGAGTTGATAGTAAATCCCAAAAGCTTCTGGAGATTGGACCAATGGGAAACATGAATAAAATGGGCAGTAGAGTGCCTGTGCCCATCTGTAGAGCTCATGTATCCTCTAAAGGGGCAACCTTTACCTCCAGCTGATTCTATTCCCAATGATTTGTGAAACTAGGGACCCAGCAATGCTGGATCACCCCACTGCTGCTCAACTCCAGAGATGGAGACTTCTAATTGAATTCTAGAGTTGGAAATTAATATTGGGTTTCCTAGGTGTTGGAAATTAATATTACTTCATCCACACCTGTCAGTGGGACAAATATGACTGCAGAACTCAAAGGTTGCTTCCTCTGAGCAATATTGTCTCTATGGCTACACCAAAACTAGCTTAATATATGTGTTTAAATATACCACACACACAAAATCATATTCTCTGCTCCTAGACAAAATTAGAACTAATTATTGAAGACTCAGGATATAACTCAATTCAACACTACTAGGATAATATGTTTATTTCATTCTAGGACTATGCAGGGGTTCCCTTTGTCATGGTACTCACAGGCAGTGATATGCACAGGATATTGAATGAACTATCTAATGTGTTATGATACATATAGAAGTCTCCTTACGCTTTTTTCTGTTCGTTAATTAAACCTCTTTCCAACTATTGTACTGGAAGGAACACTGGAAGTGAAAGTAGTCATGACACCCTGACTGCAGATGTTCAAATACTTAATTCAATCAGAAGAAAAGTATTGTCATTCTTTCAATTTTAACTAGGACTTATTTTGAATTTTATATCTTTGAAACTAAAGTGATAGTATTTTTTTTAAAGTATGCCTTTAGCTACTTCCATGATGTTCCTAACTGTCTTCTTTTCAACATCTGGATTAGGTTTTGAGAAACAATAAGCAATGGAAAATTACTGATTATCTACAATCAATAAAGCAGATGAATACAGGCAGTTTGTGGTGCTGGCCATTAAGCCATTGTAGAGAGAGCACTTGGGTAAAAATGTACACAACTGCACTGTTGGAAGTCATGTTATTTTGAACTGGTTTGTGACTTCTGCATAATTGACAGTCTTCCACCAAATACTCATTTTTATTTCTGCTGTACAGGTGAGGCAGTTACTATGGAAAAATCAACACTTTGCACCCTCTCCAAAACATTCGCTTCCTAGCAAAGTCAGAAGTTCAGTAGCTTTTTCTGATAGTGGTTTTTAGACTATGGGATATTATGCACCATGCAAATTGCAAAGTAAATTGCCAACAACTACTGTTTCTTTAAAAAAATGATCAACAGAAGAATAACAACAACAAAATTTTTAAAAAAGCATGCTAAAAAGATGCAGCAACCAATTACAATCTCTTATCTGAAAATTTCATACAAAAATTGTGTTTCAAAATAAAAAAATAGGAAGGGCATACTCTCAAATTGAACTTCTGTCACCTCAATTGAATAACATTAACTTTATTAGAAACTTATCATCTTCTCCTATTATTATTTTATTCTCTTTTGGGGATCCATGTAACCTCTGCTGGAAAACGAGAACCACCACATCATTCCATCTGATGGCTTACACTCATTTACTAGAACTTAGTAAAATATGATCATATAATGTTTATCATTCATATTTCAGAACATCTTTCAAGTAAATAAATAAACTTGTCTTTCTTTCTTAATGAGAAATCCTATAGGATGTCCCAAAAGACAGATTTTGATTTTAATAAATATACATGACCTGTATTATCTGCCCTTGGCGCTCATGGGTCTAAATAATGTAGGAGTTCAATGTAAATTCTCACTAAAGAAGCAAACCAGCACTTTAGAATCTGTACTAGAAGGTGGAACTGGCACCATCTCCCGGAGGTTCTCACACACTTGAGGGGAAAGGGCAGTGTTACCTTTGGAAAGCACATGGTGGGCTCCGACAAGCGAGGGTAGGTGTAGGAGTTGTACGAGTGTCCTTGGGGATGGGTTTTAAATGCACTTGCTCCGAAGGGCATCATGGGTTCCTGGAGCCCTGAACCTGACCGGGACCTCTGCCGCATGGCCGGCTGAGGACTCGTCTGGTTCATGTAGGACGACTTCGGCCTCCTGTCGTAGTCCTCCAGGCTCGGTGCCCACTCACTTTCGCTATAGGCCAGACTCTCCTTGGAGCACCTGCTGGTCCCCGCAGTTCTAGAAGGCGTGAACTGGAAAGGGTAATCCAGAGGGGAGCTGCTTGAGGCTCGCTGGTACTCCCACTTGAGATCACCATAGTCGCTTGGTTTGCTCAGCGAGTCCAAATGAGCGTGATAATCGACAGGAAATCTGGCAATATCACCTTTCACAGGTTTCATCTCGGAATAGTAGGCCTCCCCGTGCTTCATCCTCATCATGTGTCCGTTTTGCTTGGTCACATGGCTGCCTTTGTAGTACGGATCCAACTCGTCTCCGTAGAGACTCTTTTCTCTGTACTTTTCGGTCACGTAGTCTACAGTGGTATCGGATTCGCTGGAGTACTGTGAGAAGGTGATGAAGCCGTTTTCTTCCGAATGGCCCTGACCATGGCTAGAGGCTCCCTGATCCGGGGTAGGAGGGCTTTCTTTCCTTAGCGAATTAGAGCGAGTCACCGAGATATTGTCGAAATCCTCCAGCAGGCCGTTGATGGAGGTTTCCTTGCAGGGTTTGTTTCCTCTGACGATTGTCTGGGAATAATAAAAGCAGCAATGTTTAAATAAAACATTCCATGCTTTCAGATGATTGGAGGAATTGCACCCCCACTCCATCCAGGTTAAACCATGGAGAACATTTCACACACACACACACACACACACACGGTGAAGAAAGGGTTACTGATTGAATTCTGTGATGAAATAAATCAAATATTAAACAATAATTTCAAATTGCAAAATTTTTCTTACCTATCTAAATAAAAAGATTAAACATAAAAAGCCATTTAGAAGACTATGTAGACTGTCACTGTCTTATTTACAAATTTAGAGCAAATTTCTTCCCTCTATTCTTCTTCCTAAATGATTAACTGCAACCATCTAACAGTGAGCTGATGATTATAAGTTTGACAGTATATAACTGTTTATATAAAACATATTATATTTTATATTCATTATTCAGATGGTTTGAAAACTATTAAGTATGCATTGTTATGTGAATATTAACATAGCTATATTAATATGCAGTTTTTTCACCCTTTTTATGGGAGACATCTATTAATTGAGGTTATGGGATTCTATAGAAGAGGAAGAGACTTTCTAAAACTGAAGCAACAACAGGAAGATTACTTGTGTGATCTAATTTGTGACCAAATTTGACATTCTTATTAAGCATATAACTGTAATGCTTGCTATGGTCATACTTCTGCAGAACACCATTGCTGAATTTTGGATGGTTTGGTAATGACGTGGTTGTAACTAGATCTAAATGAGACATCGCCAAGCCCAATGTTCCTTTTAATGAACCTAAATAACACCAGAACACCAGGAACAGAAAGAAATAGCAAAGCTCTTACAGAGCCAGTCAGCTGTGCCTTGACAATGACAAGGTTTGCTGCAAAATACCATGGGGGCGGATAAAAGAACAAAGAACAAAGTGTTGTGACTTCAGCCTTCCAGGATTTTAAAAGAAAAATGCATTTGAGCAAGCAGTGAGTTTAAACCCTTTTCAGTTAGGATGTTATGAGCATTCAGGCTGGAGGAATAACTCTGAGCTGTCCTAGAGCTTATGTTCTTTAGATCAGTGCCTCTCAAACAATTCATGCAAGGTTCTATTTACTCCCCCAGACATTCCTAGGCTAATACTTATGGTTTACACTCTTTTCTTTTAGACAAAATTTTAATTCTAGAATAGTTTTGGATTCACATAGAAGTTGCAAAGAAAATACATCATTCTCAGAGAGCCTTGCTCCAGTTCCCCCTATTGTAACATCTTGTGCTACTATCAGCAAAACTCCATGTTTTTGTAGATTTTTACCTAGGTCTCCAGGGTCCCATCCAGGCTCACTCATTGCATTGATTTATTATGTCTCCTAAGTTTCCTCTGCTCTGTGACAGTTTCTCAGACTTGTTCGTTCTGATGTCCTTGATAGTTTTGAGCAGTTCTGGTCAGGTACTTTGCAGAATGTCTCTCAAATGGATTTGTCTAATGTTTTTCTCATCGTTAAACTTGGGCTCTGGGTTTTGGGGAAGAGGGCTGCAGAGTAAAGTAGCAGGTTCATCTTATCATATCCATGTCAATGTGGCTCATTACTGATGATGTTAACTTTTATCAGATTGGTGATGTGCTTGCTGGGTTTCTACACCACAAAGTTACACTTCCTCTTCCCTCCTTTCCATGATGCATTCTTTGGAAGCAAGTCACTGTGTCAAGGGGTTGGGGCCTTAAACTCTACTTCCTTGGGAAGAGTACTACATAAAGTACTTGGAATTCTTTTCCATAGAAGACTTGGTTATTATCCCCTCCTTTCAATTTATTCAATCAATTCTTAATCAGTATGGGTGGATGGATGCATATTTATTTTATACTTTGAGTTATAATCCAAGATTAGACTATTTGTTTTGTTGCTTAAATAGTTCCAGCTTTTGTCACTGGGAATTCATTGAGGAAGGCTGCTGTGTCCTTTTGACACAATTCTCTTTGCTTTTATTTTTGGGGCACTTCTTTACTTGTTATCATTACCAAAAGGTCCAGCTTCATCTTATATTTTCCCCTGTCCGTGTCTTATAACGAGCCCTTTTATTGGAGAATGGTAAGAGAAATGAAGAGCTGAATTCAGGGTATACCCATTTCTACTGGAGTGTCATTGCTTTCAGGTCTTCCCATAACAGAGCTAGGAAATACAGTTTGCATTCTAACCCATAAATACTCACGTGCCTATAATTATATTTGTCCATCTGTATCTATATACAGGTCTTTGAAAAATTCATGGAAAATGTGTACTGTGAAAAAATTGCACATATTTTAAAATATTTTGCATCAAAATAAACTTGTGTTTTAATTCCATTTTCCATTAAGTACTCTCATTTAATGTTAAATATGCACACACATAGTGCTAAAGTTACTTGATATTATAGTTGGTTTTGAGTGGTACACTGTTCACCATTTTCCCTTTCCCTATGCAGGTGAGTGTTTCTTATGTTTGAACAAAACAATGCCCTTAAAAATATTTTACCATTTTGTCTTAACAGAATTCACCATATTTGCACACCTACTTCTTTAGTATCATGGTCTTACTATGAAGATATAACTCCTAAGATTAGGATAGAACGTGGGTACCACCAAAGTAAAGGTATAGTTTCAGACATCTGAAAAGATGACATTCTAATTTATCTATAGTGAAAAAAAAACCAAAACAATACAAAACAAAAACAAACAAACAAAAATACAAAGAAATCAAAGCATTTTCTAACTAAGGCATGATCTTTTCTTACATCTCATTTTTAGCCTTTAAAGATGTTTGTGTTGTGGACATTGTGGTACAGTGGGTTAAGCTGTTCTTTGGGATGGATACCTGCATCCTACATTAGAGTGCGTGGTTGGAGTCCAGACTGCTCTGTGTTTCCTGCTAATGGATCTAGAAAGCAGTGGTTGATGGCCCAAGTATTTGAGTTCATGCCACGCATGTGGGAGACCTGGATGGAGCTCCTGAATCCTGGTTTCTGACTGGTGTAGTCCTGGCTATTGTGTGCATTTGGTAGCTTCCAAGATCAGATGAGATAGGCCACTTTCAAGGCAGTATGGTCATAGATCTTTTTCTTTTCTTTAGGCAATAAGCATGCAGGAAAATTTAATGAAGAGAAATAATGAAGTGAGTACACCTGACAGACCAGGCATGTTAGTAAAAGACTGAGAGCACAGTTTGTTTTCACACTGGATTTTTAAAATTTTAATTCTTAATATAAAGAGAACAGATTTCAAGTATTTCATAGGTACAATTCTAAGAAGATAACCATAATGCCCTTCCTCCCTCAATCTGCCTCTTTCCTTCCTTCCTTCCTTTTTAAAAGTTTCGCAAATACATAATTTCAATCTCACAGATATAGGTATGGACCAGCTTTTCAACTGCCCTCCCCACCCCAGTCCTTTCTGGGGTATAGCTGGGTGGAAAGCTTCCTGGGCATGGAACTTCATAACGGACCTAATAGTCCCCCCTGGTGTAGGGCACAGAAGGTCTGCCTCTCCCTCTCTTCACTCTGCCTTTCAAATAAAAAAAAATCTTAAGAAAGAGAAAATCCAAGTGGGTGGTATAAATATATTACTCTTAGAGGATCCACATGCTTTCCTCTGGTACAAATACTCAGTGTTAACAAGTAGGGGCTCGAAAAATATGAATGTTTGCTAAAAAAAATTATTGCCCGGCCCAAAAAAGTAAAAGAGAAGAATCCTATAACTTTATTTGATCCAGCATACTAGTTAAAGCAGAACCAAGGCAATATTTGTTTTGCTGACACGAGTTTCACTTATGGAATCATAAGTGAAGCACTAACAATAAAATCGAAACATGCAGAATTTTCCAACACCGTTTACATAGGCTTCAGAATGGAAGGAAGGTCTACTATTTATTACTGTCAGCATCTGATGTTTATTAATGCAAGACTGTGCAGTTTTAGAGAGATCAATAATACAATAACTGCAAGAGTATAGGTGAATTTTATACCACAGAACCTCCAGGCATTAAAAATCAATGCAACCCAATCTATTTGCGTTTGAAGCCACAGTTCTTGTTGTCTTTCCATTGTATGCTGGACTAACTTGGCGTCAGCTCTGGCTTCCAGTGACAGCGGCCATATTTCATGGTGCTCTTCTGCAGGCTGCCGGCTGGTGATAAGCCGTAATGGATCTGTGTGAGAACAGCTGTCTCTCCTTGTTCTCAGGGAAGAGATGAAAAAGTACCTTTGCTCTCATAGACTGTATTAACCTTGACAATAATGAAGTGTGTAATTAACAGCTTTGCCCTAATAAGACCTCACATTTCTTTTTCAAAAACAATATCTTCTCTGTACCTCAAGGATGTATTTCATTTTGTCTTTCTGGGTAAACACTTTTCTGGAGGTTAATAAGGCAAATAGTCTTATGATTCAAGTATAAGCCAAGACTGAGTAGAAAGTATCTACTTTTTAGCATCTATTTAGATTCTTACAGTGTTTGTAGAGAACCAGTTCCTGTAGCTTTATTAAGGTGGAGTGCTGGAAATTTCTGAGACAAAATCATGCTTGGATCTGTATGGGAATAAAGGCTAGCTCTTGGTTTGATTTTATAACATTGTAAGACTTCTCATTTATTTTCTTTCTGCTTTGTTTGTATACTCTTTTTTATTTATTTATTTATTTATTTTTTGGTAACTACTAGCAGTGGTGCTAATTGGATGACTATCTGCAAATCCCATGTCCCTGGGAAGTTTGACAATTCCAGCAGACTATCTCAGAGTATAGCTGAGTATTCAACCATAAAATTCCTTAACAAATCATATTATAATCATATGGAATCTGAATAAGCCAGTTCCTTTGCCAACTAAAAATATTGCTGTGGTTTGCCTCCATTACAAGAAAGTATAATATATTTAAGAAAGGTTTTTGTAAATTTTGTAGAAAACATGATTTTCTAATTAAGTTATTTGTAAAATGTTCTATTATTAGCCATTTTCTCTGCCTTCTAAAATAGGACAACATCATTTCCACATAAGGATAATTCCCAAAGATGACTTTCTATTTATTGTTAACTCAGCAAAAGGAACATAAGGAGTTTACTGACCAGGTTCTTGATTGAACCTAAAGTAGCTGAGTTATAGTTGAATTGTTTTATCAGAAGTGTTTTATGTCCATTTTAAAGTCAGTTTGAGGTCATGAGTAGTGTAGCTGGGAATTAAACTATTATTTGCTGTTTCCTGGTTTGTTGTCTAGGTAGCAGTGAGGTCTACAGAAGTGTCTCTGCTCATTAATATATTCATTTAGTCAAATAAAAATTGTTTCTAGGTGCAGGGAGTACTATGATACAAGATTTGATCATCTATTTCTTAACTTGGGTAGCAAACAGAGCAAATGTAATTATTCTTTAAAAGTTGCAATTGCTGTGTTCATATCTTAGCCTGCATTTCCTGAATGTAGAGGCCTGACCATGAGTAGTTTCTCTTGAAATGCAAGGTCAGGAATAATGGGGAGAGTATAATGTGGAAGAGGGAATGCCAGTTCAGTGATGTTATTTGTGGTCAGTGGGGGCTCAGTTCTGTAGAACTGTTGAAAACTGTGTGTCAGAACCAATTACTCTAGGGAATGAAGATAGAAACATTCATCTACCTGCTCGCATGTCCTCTTGGAATGGCCGAGGGAGCAGCTACAGGCATCCCACAGGTGAAAGTTAAGAAACTATCATCTTAGAAATCAGAGACAAGTGCTATTACTTGTGGTGAACAGCAGGTTGGCTCAGCAATGACTAGAGTAAGATATGTTTGACTAAAACATATGAGATGCAGGCAAGAGGTATCCAATACATCTTCTAGGTACATGACATATTTCACACTAACCTACTGTTGGTGGGAATGCAAACTGGTAAAGCCACTATGGAAGTCAGTTTGGAGATTCCTCAGAAACCTGAATATAACCCTACCATACAACCCAGCCATCCCACTCCTTAGAATTTACCCAAAGGAAATTAAATTGGCAAACAAAAGAGCTGTTTGCACCTTAATGTTTATTGCAGCTCAATTCACAATAGCTAAGACCTGGAATCAACCTAAATGCCCATCAACAGAAGACTGGATAAAGAAATTATGGGATATGTACTCTATAGAATACTATACAGCAGTAAAAAAAATGAAATCTGGTCATTTGCAACAAAATGGAGGAATCTGGAACACATCATGCTGAGTGAAATAAGCCAGTCCCAAAGGGACAAATATTTTATGTTCTCTTTGATTGGTGACAACTAACTGAGCACCTAAAAGGAAACCTGTGGAAGTGAAATGGATACCATGAGAAACAATGACTTGATCAGCCCTTGTCCTGACTGTCCATGAACAACTTAATACTTTATCGTTTTTAGTATTTTTTTGTTCTACTTAATACTATTGATTGAACTCTTTAATTAACACACAATTATTCTTAGGCGTTTAAAATTAACTGAAAAGTGATCCCTGTTAAATATAAGAGTGGGAATAAGAGAGGGAGGAGATGTACAATTTGATACATGCTCAACTGGACTTGCCCCAAATGGTAGAGTTAGAAACATGCCAGGGGATTCCAATTCAATCCCATCAAGGTTGCATGTACCAATGCCATCTCACTAGTCCAAGTGATCAGTTTCAGTTCACAATTGATCATAATGATAGGATTAGGACTCAAAGGGATCACATACATAAGACTAGTGTCTGCTAATACTAACTGATAGAATTACAAAGGAGAGAAGGATCCTACTTGGGAAGCTGGATACACAGCAGACTCATAGAATGGCAGATGTCCTAAACAGCACTCTGGCCTCAGAATCAGCCCTTAAGGCATGCGGATCTGGCTAAAAAGCCCATGAGAATTTCTCAGGCATGGAAAGCCAAGACACTCTGGCCAAAAAAAAAAAAAGACCTAAATGAAAGATCTCTATGAGTGAGATCCCAGCAGAAAGAACAGGCCATCAAAGAAGGAGGTACCTTTCTCTGAAGGGAGGAGAGAACTTCCACTTTGACTATGGCCTTGTTGAAATAAGATTAGAGTTGGTGACTCAAAAGGCTTCCATATCCTTGACAACTCATGATGAGCCTTGGATGATTACTGACACCATAAACAAAGAGTGTCAATTGTTAAATCAACAACAGGAGTCACTGTGCACTTACTCCCCATGTAGGTTCTCTGTCCTTAATGTGTTGTACAATGTGAATTAATGGTATAACTAGTACTCAAACAATACTTTACACTTTGTATTTCTGTGTGGGTGCAAACTCTTGAAATCTTTAGCTAATATATACTAATTTGACCTTCTGTATATAAAGATAATTGAAAATGAATCTTGATGTGAATGGTATGGGAGAGGGAGTGGGAGATGGGAGGGTTGCAGGTGGGAGGGAAGTTATGCGGGGGAAGAAGCCACTGTAATCCAAAAGCTGTACTTTGAAAATTTACATTTATTAAATAAAAGTTAAAAAAATAAAGTGGAATAGGCATTTAGCCTGGTGATTAAGATTCTTATTAAGATGGAGGCATCTCATATCAGTACTTGAGTACTTGGCTCTGGCTTCCTTGCACAACCTGGGAACCAGTGGCAATGGCTTAAGAAATCGGGTTTTGCCACCTACATGGGAGATTTGGACTGAATTTCCAGTTCTTGGCTTTGGCTTAGCTGGGGACCATTACAGGCATTTAGGGAGCGAACCAGTGAATGGGAGCCAGTGTGTGCTCATGCTCACTCTCTAATAAATAAATATCAATGTCTCAAAAATTAAAAGTAAAGTCATATAGTGTCCCCTTCTCATTAGCCAATGGGGATGGGCATCAACATTCTTGATCATTGTGGAAGACATGTTGGGTGGTCCCAAAAGACACATGCTCCATTCTCATAGCATCGAGCTGTTGCTTCAAAGCTGTTCCAAGCAGGGACCATAATCTTTGCATCTAGATAGGGCCCTGAGACAGTTCTCATCCATGAAATGTGAGCAAGATGTGATGTGCATGGCTGTCAGGGCTAAGTTACAAAGAAATGCCCTTTCTTCTTTGTTTCTAGATGGCTGGAGAAGATCTAGCAGGATAACAGTCAATATGGAATGCAGAGGCATGAGATGGATTTTCTATCACTTAAAGCCACTCTGGTAAAGAAAATTCACATTCAATATTTAGTGAGAGAAAAAAATCTTATTTTTTGAGCATCTTTGCCAAGATGTAAGGATTAATATGCTGGCTTACCCTAATATATCATAATAATAATGACTATAAAGAAGTAGAATGCTGACCTAGAATAAGAGTTAGCAATAAACAAGGACAGACTTTATCTTGGTTTTCCTATTGACTGAGTGCAATCTAATTCTCAATAGCTGGCATTGACCAGGACATACACAGCAGCCCTGGGATAAGACAGGAGCAATCTGAGATATGAAAGATATGAACCAGACAGACACTGATAATGTTGCGGTAGAATAAATGACCCGGGGGACCCAGTGTTGTAGCACAGCAGGTTAAGCTGCTGTGTGTGCTGCTGGCATCCATGTTGGAGTGCTGGTTTGAGCCCTGGCTGCCGTGCTTCCTGTCCAGCTCCCCGGCAATGCACCTGGGAAAGGAGCAGAAGATGGCCCACAAGTACTTGGGTCCCTGCAGCCCACATGGGGAGCCTGGATGGAGTTCCAGGTGGGAAAAAAAAATGGCACCAAAAGCCCAAGATAGAGTGCTGTGACTAGGACTGCCATCAGCTTGAATTTTAGATATCAATGAGAGTGTAACCACATACAAGTAAACTTCAAAAAGTTCATGGAAAATGGAAGAAAAAGATAAAGTTCATTTTGGTGAAAATTTTGTTTTGAAATTCATACATAGTTTTTGTGTAATGCACATTTCCCACAGACTTTAAAAATCCTACATGTGCATGGATTTCATAGTTTGCTTCAAAATAAGCCATTCTTTTAATTCTATTTTCCATTACCGTTTTGAAAAACTTTTGCATGAACAAATGTTTTATTTTTCAGTATTTCAGGAGACACAGACAGACATACAGTAGTGAAAGAAGGCATATTCATTAGGTTGTACAACACAGGGTCCAATTGAGTTTGACATTAGTTTCCATGACACATTGCCTGCATCATGGGCAAAGTTATCCCTTTCCCAGTTCAATGTGACTGTGCAGTTCCTTTGTGTCTGGAGGTGGTGTGACCTGTGTCTCCTACCCTGCATTCAGATGGTCATGTGGTTTGCTTGGTCAAGAGGAGGTAGATTAAGGTGGAGTGACATTATATCAATTTGGAGTCTCAGCCTCAAGATGTCTTGCCAGTTACTACTTACTTTCCCCTGGCTATTTATTCCAGGCAGCTTCAGCTAGTCAGCTGGAGGGTCATACTTGCTGAGGCCAGCCTAGATCAGCCAGTCCCAATTATTCAACTGCCTCTTTCCTCTACGCTGTCCAGAGCAGGGAGAAAGGAGGTATGAAAACTAGCTGCTGGACCCATTTAGATGAGGGAAGGTAAATCAGATTGCCAGAAGGCAAAGTGCTGTGTGTCTATGGATAGGTAATGATAATCTCCTCTCTCTCTCTCTCTCTCTCTCTCTATCTCTATCTCTATCTCTATCTCTTTCATTATTTAGTTGAAAGGCAGGAACACAGATCTCCCATCCACTGGTGCACTCCCCAAATGCTACAACAGCCAGGAATGGGCCAAGCCAAAGTCAAGAGTCAGAAACTCACTGTGGGTCTCCCAAGTAGGTGGCAGGGATCCAAGTACTTAAGTCTTCACTTGCTACCTCCCAGAATGTAGAGAGGGGAATAGAACCCAGGTGCTTCTATATGGGATACAGGCATCCCAAGCAGTGGTTTAATTGATGCACCAAATTCTTTCCCTGGGAATGGTAGTCCTTGATTTGGCTAAAGAAATGGACATTTATAGAGTGGAAACTTTTAGCATAGGGTAGCCAGCTTCTCCTGAATTATGATCACTATAAAGACGTCTAACTGCTTTTGCATATAAAGGATGAGTGAAAAAGCAGAAATAGGGGCATGGTTGGGGCTTATGCTTGAGTTGGTTTAGTTTCTTTACGGCTGAAATTTCTGAAATTGGCATGGTTATAGTTTTGATTATATTTACATAGATTATAGTCAAAAAGAAGCATTTTAGGAATGATACAATATTTTCAATAGTATCTTAAAATTCTTAATGAAACCATTAGATATTGGATTACTTCAGTACATATAGTTTATTCATAAGGAATCTGTGCCTATTTCTTTTTGCAAGTCTCAAATGTAATTTTACTTTTGTAATTTTCAAGAATATATTCTTTAGACATCATGTTGTACAATAGACTTCTTGAACTTATTCCTATCTCTGAGATATTGTATCCTTCAGTCAATATTTCCTAACCATCCTAAGTTGCTCTTCATTCTGTGCCTGGTAACCACCATTCTAATGTCTGCTTCTGTGGGTTCAATGTTTTTAGATTCCAAATATAAGTGAGATGAGTTGGTATTTCCCTTGCCAGGCCTGGCTTATTCCACTTGACATAATGTTCTCCAAGTTCACCTATATTACTACAAATGATAAGATTTCCTTATTTTTAAGGCTAAAAAAGTATTTTTGTTGGGTATTTACTCATAAACAACATCTTTATCCACTCATCTACTGGTGAACCCTTAGGTTGATTCCATACCTTGGTTATTGTGAATAGTATTGCAATGAATATGGGTGTACAGATGTCTCTTTGACATACTGATTTCATCACCATTGGTTATACTTGCAATAGTGACATTGTTAGATCACATAGTCATGGGATTTTTCATTTTTTTAAGATGTGTTTCTAAGATTTTTAAATGTTACCTCTTAAAAGTCTCTATAAATTGAGACATCTTAATATATCACAAACTTTTCAGATATAGTTACTGGGAAATATAAAATTATATATTTGGTTTGCTTTTTACTGAGCAGCTTTGACCTTCTGTATATAAAGAAAATTGAAAATGAATCTTGATGTGAATGGTATGGGAGAGGGAGTGGGAGATGGGAGGGTTGCGGGTGGGAGGGAAGTTACTGGGGGGAAAAAGCCATTGTAATCCATAAGCTGTTCTTTGGAAATTTATATTCATTAAATAAAAGTTAAAAAAATAAAAAAAGAAAGCAATATAAGCATACATTGTTGTGAGGTAACATATTTGCAGAAAGAAAATTTCAAAAGCAAGGATGTTTAAAACTCATAATTTGTAAATTTCCAGTTGTGTTTAAATTTAAAATTCTGTTTAAACTCAGAACTTTCTTGGAGTTGGGGAAAAACAAGTTAACTGCTGCTCTTTGACGTTATTAATCTTTATAGTAATGTCAAAATTTTTCTCTGCAACAAAAGAAACATCTTGTTACATCACATTTGTTCAAGAGTCTGACATTTAAAAATTTGATAATTTGATAACAAAAAGGTTGTCCGAACATCAATTGCTACTACTTCCGACAGAAACAACCCGAGTGGTTAAATGATGCTTGAATTATTACCGTTTAGCAGTGCTAAAGGCTAAAATTATTTGCTTTCTCTTGTAGACTATACAAAGAAGGACAAGGTAAATTTATTTTAAAATTGGCCCAAAAAACTTTACTTGAATGTTCAAAACTTAAATTTTTGCTGTTTGTTTCAACTTGACATTTCAGGCAATCTTTATAAGGGTGAAAAGTATTTCTTGAAGGCATAATAAATGTTAAAAAACTCTAATCTGGAAATAAAACCATTAGGTGATTAAATAACATTTAAAAAAGTAAAGTTGGTGTTGTAACTACATGCTTCATATTTCAGATATTGGTTTTTAAGATACCAATAAAAGAATGCCTTATAGAAAATAAAGAGGGCTCCAAACCTTCCAAACACATGAAACTTTTAAGTTCATCAAATACTAAGTTTAGCTTTACCAAATATTCCTAGTTATTATTAATCATCTATCTCTCCTGGGTAATGGAAATCAGAGTATCAGTTATCCTCAGGGGGCTTACTGGGAAGGGGCTCAAGAACTTCCTGGAAAATGGAAAGTCTGATATCTTGATCTGGGTTCTGGTCACATGAATGTATACATATGTAAAAACCCAGCTGTATATTCTTGATTTTTATCTTTTATTATATGTAAATCATTCCTTTGCTATAGCACATGGGTGTGGCATCAAGTCAAATGGCTACTTGATTTTATCCAGCAAAGGTGTAGCACCCTGAGAACAGCTTCTGCAAAGGTGAGCCACTGGATAAACCTTGGAATGAGTGCTTGCCAGTCACTGTTATGGATGATGACTGCAGGTAAATGTGATGAGAGCCCTAGAATGTGGATGAACCACTGACTAAGTTGAAAGGCCATTATTAAAGCAGGGGTTTAACAGGACAAGACAATGCAGTGTGGGCCAAGGTTCACTGTCTAAGGGAGTGATAAGAGCAGATGTTGTTGGGTGTTGTTGTGATGGGGTGGGAATTGAGTCAGAGGACAGGAGACTCCCATCTCTTAAACCCAAAGATAGAGAACTGCTTTTTGAATATTCTGTTAGCTCAACAAATGCCAAAGCAATGATGCCATTCTCACTAGTGGAGCCTGCTCATCCAGAGAAACCTGCAAGTCTAGGGGGTTTTCCTTCTGTACAACAGCAGTGCTAACTCTATGTTTCTTTAAATATATAAGCTATACACAGAATAAACTGATATTTTTTCATTTATAATTATTTTTACTAAATGAGACTTATTCAGTACAAGGATAGCAATCTACATTTGTCTATTAATCTGCAAAATAAGATGTGTTCCAACTGTTGACTGGATATAGAAATTATGGTATATATACAATATGGAGGACTATTCAGATGTAAAAAAATGAAATTCTTTTTTTTTTTTTTGCAACAAGATGGACTCAATGGGAAACCATTATACTTAGTGAAATAAACCAGTACCCAAAAGACAGATATCATATGTTTTCCCTAATCTGAGGTAACTAATAGAGTACCTAAAATGTAATGTATTGGAGTAAAATAGACATTTTGAGATGTGATGATTGTTTACAGCCCTTGTCTCTCCCATTGAGGAATGGTGTTTTTTTTTCTTCATACTATTTCTTGAATTCTTTTTTTTTGTGGGGGTGGAGCTAGTTTTATTTATTTATTTTTTGTTTTTGTTGGTGTTTAATTTTATTTAAGTCATGAAAGTTTAATATATTTCATATATACAGATTTAGGAACATAGTGACACTTCTTCCCCTACCCTCCCTCCCATGCTTCAACACTTCCCCCCACCTCCGTCTTGCATTCCCACTCTTAATTTTCACAAAGATTAATTTTTACTATTCTTCATGATTGTATAGTTAACCCTATACTAAGTAAAAGAGTTCAGCAAATAGTATGAAGGGAAAAGGAGGAAAAAAACCCTGTTCCTCAACAGAAGAGACAAGGGCTATAAACAATCATTGAATCTCAAAATGTCTATTTCACTACAATACATTACATTTCAGGTTTAGTGTAGGGTTAAGTTTATGATCATTAAGTAAACTGAAAATAGATCTTTGTAAATAAAGAGCGGGAATAGGAGAGGGAGGAAGAAGAAGTGTTGAAATGTGGGCAAGAGGGAGGATGGGGTGGAAAGTATCACTATGTTCCTAAATCTGTATATATGAAATACATGAAACCTGTATAACTTAAATAAACTTTTTAAGAAAAGATAATGCTTGGGCTGGCGCCGTGGCTCACTTGGTTAATCCTCCGCCTGCGGCGCCAGCAGCCCGTATGGGCACTGGGTTCTAGTCCTGGTTGTTCCTCTTCTAGTCCAGTTCTCTGCTGTGGCCTGGGAAGGCAGTGGAGGATGGCCCAAGTGCTTGGGCCCTGCACCTGCATGGGAGACCAGGAGAAGCACCTGGCTCCTGGCTTTGGATTGGCGCAGTTCCGGCCATTGCAGCCAATTGGGGAGTGAACCAATGGAAGGAAGACCTCTCTCTCTCTCTCTCTGCCTTTCTTCTCTCTGTGTAACTCTGACTTTCAAATAAATAAATAAAATCTTTTAAAAAAAAAAGAAAAGATAATGCTGCAATTATGGGACTAAAAAATGTGTTCATATGTTAAAGATTTTGTCTCTTTGAAACTGTAATGAAAAGTTTAAGAATGCACCTTGAGGTTTTGTAATAGCTTGTAACAATGGCTAAAGCAGCAAGGGAATCTGAATCACACAGCAGCTTCAACTGCAATGTCTCTCGGATCCAGCTGCACACTGGAATTGCCTGGGAGTTCACAAACGCTCCTGAAGCAAGGACTCTCCCCAGACAAATTATGCCTGTGGTGGTGTTTCCAGGTGTCAGTAACTACTAAAGCTCCCCTGGTGATTTCGACATGCAGCCAGGTTTGTAAAGCATACCTATTGCTAGAGCTTCTCCACCTGCTACTCAAAGTGTGGTCCCTAGAACACCAAGCAGCAGCATGACCTAGAAGATGGTAAGGAATGCAGGGTTTCAGCCCTATCCAGATCCACTGACTCACAATCTGATTTTTAACACAATTTGGAGACTATTCATTTGTACACTGAAATCTTCCAATTTGCCTTCAATTTACTCCTGAAGTTCCCTTATCATAACCCAAACTATTTCAATTCAGTATGAATTTGGAAAATTTCTCTGTGTTTGACATATTCTATGCATATGTAAAACACATACAGAGAGATAGTTTATTGATATATATGAACACACCTATAGATATATGTATTTTTAAATATGGTTATTATCTAATAAGGCTTCAAGATGGTGTCATAGCAACAGGACAATCCAAGTTACCCAGGGTAAAAATAGATAGTTAAAAAAGGAGAGAAGATATATGCTGGAGATAGAGCCATGGGAAATTTACAACAGGAAGCCCAGGAGGCCAAGACAGACTGGGCAGGTTCAAGCAGAAAGAGAGAATAAGAAAGGGAAACAGTGACAGTGTGGCAGAGCCCCCAGTGGTGCAGGTTAGTCAGGAAATTGCAGGCCTGCAGAACCATGAATAGCAGTGGGAGGGAGAAATTGGTAAACTGCTTTTGAAGTTCCATGCAGGGGGGTGGAGGAGAGGAGGTACAGAAAAGTAAACAGCGAGGTCAGGCACTCGTGGACCACACCCCCCTCCCCCCAGACCTGTAAGAAGCCAGCTGAGGGAAGCCATCTTGACTATTTATATATTCAAATATAAGTCTTAGCCTTCCGAACACATACCCATCAATTGCAGTAGTCACTCTACCATATCCCCCACCCAGGAGCAAAGTTCACAACATTTCAGAATTTATTCTCTGCCATAGAAGCTGAACAATAAGGAAAAGTCCTGAATATCAAAAATTCAAGCCTGTTCCATCAACCATTGAGAAGTGAGCTGGATCCCAGCAGGTGGGGCAAGGTAAACCAGAGCTTGTCCCACTTCCATTGCAATGGACAAGTGAACATGGCTCCAGTAGATGGCGCTCAGTGCTTCCACTTGAAACACACAAACACAGCAGCTCATAAAAAGAAGCCTCATAAGAGAATTTCCCCACTATGACCCTCCCAAAGGAGCACTACAAATCCTCAATAAGGAAGGTGAAGATGAAGATATTGAGCAAATGCCAGGAATGGAATTCAGAAAGCTGTCAGATTACATCGAAACCATCAGAAGCAAATTTACAATCCAAATGAAAAATACTTCCAAGAAATTGAGATATTAAAGAGAAGTCAGAAGGAAATACTAGAAATGAAGAATTCAATAGACCATATAAAATTCAGTGGAAAGCCTTAACAACAGAATAGATGAGACAGAGGAAAGAATATCAAAACTAGAAGACAGATTTCTGGAAATATTAGTAAGACCAGAAAAAAGAAGAAATTAGAAAAACAAAACAAAACAAAAAAAAGGTTAGAGATTTACAAGATACCATCAAGCATGCGGATCATAGGAATCCAAGAAGGTGTGGAAAGAGAGAAAGGATCAGAAGGCCTTCTTAATGAAATAAAAACAGAAAACTTCCCCAATCTAGAGAAAGAAAGATATCCAAGTAAGTACAGAAAGTACATAGAACTCCCAGTAGACATGACCAGAAACAATCTTCATCACGACACATTGTAGTAAAATTCCCCACAGAAAAACATAAAGAAATGGTCCTAAAATGTGCACAAGAGAAATGCCAAATCACATTCAAAGGAAAAGCAATTAGACTCACTGTGGACTTCTCATCAGAAACCCTACAGACAAAGAGAGAATTGTGAGATATACTCCAAGTCTTAAGAGAAAAAGACTGTCAACCCAGAATACTGTACTTTGCAAAGCTCTCATTTATGAATGGAGGAGAAATAAAGATCTTCCACAACAAACAGAAACTGAAAGAATTTAAAATATTTCTCCCAGTCCTACAGAAGATACTCAAGGATGTGCTACACACAGAAACACAGAGAAATGAAAATCACTATGAAAGAAGATGAACACAGAAAAGGATCCAGCAAAAGCACAAAGGAAACCCAAAATACATAATTAAGACAATTGATGGAAACATGGCAGTGCAAAATCAGTACTTAATAATAGTTACCCTGAATGTAAATGGTCTCAGCTCTTTAGTTAAAAGACACAGAGTGGCTAACTGGATTAAAAAAAGAAAATCCATCTATCTGTTGCCTACAAGAAGCATATCTTACTAACAAAGACAAACATAGATTGAAAATAAAAGAATGGAAAAAGATAATCCATGCTAACAGAAACCAAAAAAGAACTGGTATAGCCATCCTAAAATCAGACAAAATAGACTTTAACACAAAATATATTGAAAGAGACAAAGGACACTATATAATGATTAAAAGATCAATTCAACAAGAATATGTGACTATTATAAATGTATATGCACCTAATTACATGTTACTTGGATATCTAAAAAAAATGTTAATGGATTTAAGGGAGAGATAGACCCAAATACAATAGTAAAAGGGGACTTCAATACCCCACTGTCAGCAATGGACAGATCAATCAGACAGAAAACAGCAAGGAAACAACAGAGTTAATTGACACTATAGACCAAATAGACCTAGCAGATATCTATAGAGCATTCCACCTTAGCTACTGAATACACATTTTTCTCACCAATGCATGGAACTTTCTCTAGAATTGACCACATGCTAGGCAATGAAGCAAGCCTCAGCAATTAAAAAATATTGAAATCATATCATCTTCTTGGACCACAATGCAATGAAACTGGAAATCAGCAACTCAGGAATCTCTAGAATGCATGCAAACACATGGAGACTGAACAACATGCTCCTGACTGAAAAGTGGGTCACAGAAGAAATCAAAAGAGAAATCAAAAAATTTCTGGAAACAAATGAAGATGACAATACAACATATCAAAACTTATGGGATATAGCAAAAGTAGTTTTAAGAGGAAAGTTTAAAGCAATTGGCACCTACATCAAGAAATGAGAAAGACACCAAATAAATGAACTATCATTGTACATCAAGGATCTAGAAAAACAACAAACCAAACCCAAAACTAGTAGAAGAAAAGAGATAAGTGAAATTAAGAAGAAATCAACAAAATTGAAACACAAAAAAATATAAAAGATCAGCAAAATGAAGGGCTGGTTTTTTGAAAAAATAAACAAAATTGACAAATCATTGGCAAAACTAACCAAAAAAAAGAGAGAGAGAGAGAGAGAGAGAGAGAGAAGACATAAATCAATAAAATTAGAGATGAAAAAGGAAATGTAACAATAGACATCACAGAAATAAAAAGAATCATCAGAAATTACTACAAAGAGCTGTATGCCAACAAACTGGGAAACCTAGAAGAAATGGATAGATTCCTGGACATTTACAAACCACCTAAATTGAGCCATGAAGACATAGAAAACTTAAACAGACCCATTACCAAGACAGAAATTGAATCAATAATAAAGACCCTCCCAACAAAGAAAAGCCAAGGACCAGTTGGCTTGATCACTGAATTCTACCAGACATTTGAAGAACTAACTCCAACTCTTCTCAAGCTATTTAGAACAATTGAAAGAGAGGGAATCCTCCCAAACTCTTTCTATGAAGCAACCATCACCTTAATTCCTAAACCTGGAAAAGATTCAGCAGAGAAAGAGAATTACAGACCAATTTCCCTGATGAATACAGATGCAAAAATCCTCAACAAAATTCTAGCCAATTGAATCCAACAACACATCAGAAAGATCATTCATCTGGACCAAATGATATTTATCCTTGGTATGCAGGAATGGTTCATCATTTGCAAATCAATCAATGTGATACATAATATTAACAAAATGAAGAACAAAAACCATATGATTACCTCAATAGATGCAGACAGAGAAAGCATTTGATAAAATACAACACCCTTTCATGATGAAAACTCTAAGCAAATTGGGTTTAGAGGGAACATTCCTCAACATGATCAAGGCAATTTATGACAAACCCATGGCCCATATCCTAATAAATGGGGAAAAGTTGGAAGCATTTCCACTGACATCTGGAACCAGATAAGGATGCCCATTCTCATCATTGCTATTCAATATAGTATTGGAAGTTCTAGGCAGAGCCATTAGGCAAGGAAAGAAATCAAAGGGGTTCAAATCGGGAAAGAGTAAGTCAAACTATCTATTTGCAGATGACATGATTCTATATCTAGGGTATTCAAAAGTCTGCACCAAGAGACTATTGGAACTCATAGAAGAGTTTGGCAAATTAGCAGGATATGAAATCAGTACACAAAAAACAACAGCCTTTGCATACACAGACCATGCTACAGCTGAGAAAGAACTTCTAAGATCAATACCATTCAGAATAGCTACCAAAAAAATCAAATACCTTGGTATAAATTTAACAACAGAAGTCAAAGATCTCTACAATGAGAATTACAAAATATTAAAGAAATAGAAGATACAAAAAAATGGAAAAAAAGTCCATGTTTATGGATTGGAAGAATTAATGTAATCAAAATGTCCATTCTTCCAAGAGCAATTTACAGATTCAATTCAATACCAATCAAAATACCACAGACATTCTTCTCATATCTAGAAAAAATGATGCTGAAATTCATATGGAGGCACAGGAGACCTCGAATAGCTAGAGCAATCTTGAACAACAAAAATAAAGCCAGAGGCATCATAATCTCTGACTTTAAAACATATTACAGGGCAGTTATAATCAAAACAGCCTGGTACTGGTACAAAAACAGATAGACCAATGAACAGAATAGAAATGCAAGCAATCAATCCAAACATTTATAACCAAGTTATATTCAAATAAGGAGCTAAAACCAATCCCTGAAGAAAGGACAGTCTCTTCAACAAATGGTGCTGGGAAAACTGGATTTCCACATGCAGAAGTATGAAGCAGGACCCCTATCTTACACCTTACATAAAAATCCACTCAAAATGGACTAACGACCTAAATCTATGACCTGATACCATCAAATTATTAGAGAGCATTGGGGAAACCTTACAAGGCATTGGCATAGGCAAAAATTTCTTGGAAAAGACCCCAGAGGCACATGCAATCAAAGCCATAATTAACAAGTGGGATTACATCAAATTGAGAAACTTCTGTACTGCAAAAGATACAATCAGGAAAGTGAAGAGGCAATCGAGAAAATGGAAGAAATTATTTGCAAACTATGTAACTGATAAAGGTTTAATTACTAGAATATACAGAGATCAAGAAACTCCATAAAAACCAACCAAACCAACTAGTGAAGAAATGGGCAGTGTCAAATGGTAAATTGATGCAAAATATACTTATTTCCTCTTAACATACAGTTCCTCTTAACATACAGTTTGCCATATGAGCCTGAAACTTCTATTGGGAAATGAAAAATCTGTTTCTCTTCTCCTTGATTTTGGGTTTAGTCACATGATTGTATCTGACCAACAGAATGGAGCAGAAGTGATGTAATGCTTATTTAAGCCAAGGTTTCTGGAGGCTGTGAGGCTTTGAACCCTGCCTGGTTGCCATGTGAACAACACTAGACTATCATTGAAACCCAAGAAACACGTAGAGATGAGACTAGGGCATCCCAGCCAGCCTCTAGCTGATTCAGCAGCTGACACATGCTTGAGCCTGGATGAGAATAAACAGACTAGCTGCAGGACACAGGTCAAATACCCTGCCTGTAGGATTGTGAGAAACAATAAATGCTTACTGTTTTAAGCTCTTTTTTATTGTGGTAAAAAATACATTAAATTAACCCTTTAATTTGGTGGCCTGAAGTATATTCACAATATTGTATAGCTATTAGCACTATTAATTTCCAGAACTTTTTCATTATTCCAAGTAGAAACTCTATATCCATTAAGCAGTACATCCAGACCCTATTACCTCTAATCTACTTTCTGCCTCTAAATTTGCCTGTTCTGGGTCCCTCATATAAATGAATCATAAAATACTTGGTATTTTGTGTCTGGTTTATTTCACTTAGCCAAACCCTCTCAAAGCCCATCCATGTTAGCATGCACAATACTTTCATTACCTGTGGGTGGGTGTTTGGTCTAGTAGTTAAGCCACTGGCTGGGACAAACACATCCCATGTCAGAGTGCTTAGGTTGCGGTCCCAAGATTTTTCTTCTTCTGCAAAAAATGTCATTCTACCTCTGCTCTTGACTCTACATTCCTGATTATGTGTCCCAGAAAGGCAGCTGTTAGTGATTTAGATGGCTGGGTTCCTGCCACCCTACGGGAGACCTGGTTTCTGGCTTTTGTTTGGTTCATCCCTAGCTATCTGGAGAGTAAACCAGAAGATGGGAGTGCACTGTCTCCCCACCTCTCAAAAAATTACTTCTTAAAGACTAAATAATATTACATTGTGTGTTTGTGTGTGTAGTTTTGTTAACTCATTCATCTGTTGATGGACATTTGTGTTGTTTCTATCTTTTAGCTATTGTGATAATGTTGCTGTGAACACTGGCATACAAGTACCTATTACAGTCTCTGCTTTCAATTCTTTTTTAATATACTGAGAAGTAGAGTTGTTGGATCATATGGGAAGTCTGTGTTTAGCCTTTTAAGGAACCACCAATTGGTTTTCCATAATCCCATTTGCCATCCTTACCAGTAATGCACGAGGTTCTAATTTCTCTCCAATTTCTCCACATCTTTAAAGCAATTAATTTCCATTAATTTTTTTATAATAGTCATTCTAATTGGTATGAAGTGCTATTGATTTGCTTTTCCCCAGGAACTAATTATGTTAAGCATATTTTCCTGCACTTAGTGATTTATCTTCATACATATTCAATTCCTTTGCCCATATTTGAATTGGATTGTTTGTTCTGGATGTTTTTAAGTTGTGGGAGTTCTTTATGTATTCTGAATATTACTCTCTGATCATCTATGTGATTTGCAGATACTTTCTTCCATTCTGTGGCTTATCTTTGCACTCTCTTGATGGTGTCTTTGGATACACGAAACTTTTAATTTTAATAAATCCCATCCCATTCTTTTTGTTTCCTATCCAAGAAATCATGGTCAAATGCAAGATTATAAAACCCTGTCCCCATTTTTCTTCCTTTTACCCTTCCTTCCAAAGACACAGCAACAGAAAAAAGAAAGATGGGCACAGGAGGAGAGAGGAGAGAGGAGAGAGGAGAGAGAAAGAGAGAGAAAGAGAAAGACAAAGAGACTGAGAGTTCTTTTTTTACTGGTTCACTCCTAAAATGCCCGAAGCCAGGAAATGAGCCTGGAACTCCATAGGGTTCTCCCATGTTGGTGGTAGGGGCTCAAGTACTTGGTCCATCTATGGCTGTTTTCCAGGTGCAAACCCAGGAGACTGGAAAAGAAACATAGTAGTTGGATTTGCTCCAGCGTTCTTATGTGGAATGCAGGTGTCCTACAATCTGCTGCCATGATATACTCCACTCCTCATTTTTCTTTTAAGAGTTTTAAAGTTTTATATATTATATTTAGATCCATTATATATTATGTTTGATCCATTTTGAGTTAATTTCTATATATGGTGCAAGGCAAGGGGCTGATTTCATTCTTCTGCATGTGGATATACAGTTTTCCAGCACTATTTGTTCAAAAAACTGTCCTTTCTCAATGAATGGTGCCCTCTGATTTGCTTCTTGGAATATTCAAATCCATTGGTCTTGATGTCTTTCCCTATACTCACACCATACTATTTTTGGTTTCTATTATACTTTTGCAGTGAGTTGTAAGATCAGGAAGTGTGAGTCCTCTGACTTTTAAAAATCCTTTTTAAAAGAATGTTTTGGCTATTTGGAGTCTCTTGAGATTCCACATGAATATTGAGATGGTTTTTCTACATCTGCAAAAAATGCCATTGAGAGTTTGGTAAGGATTGCATTAAATCAGATTTTCATCTTAATAATACTAATTGTTCCAATCTATGAACACAGAATGCCTTTCCATTTATTTATGTATTCTTTAGTACTTTTCAGCAGTGTTTTATAGTTTTGAGTGTGTTGTAAGCTCTTTAGCTTTAGTGTGCTTTGTTACACAGAATAATTTGTGACGATAGATGAATGATTCATTATTGATATTAGTCCAGGTCACTGATTCTAAGCCAACTGATTTCTCCACTGGCTAGAAATCTCCCAGCAAGGGATTAACATTTCTCATTTGCAAAACAGGTTGTCAAGGAAACTGTTTTTCCCCTGCCCTCCTGTGTTCCCGAAGAGTCTTCCATTGGAATAACAGTTTTGTCTTCTCTTGCCTACTCTACCCAATTGTCTGCTTGTGATATGGAGTATGAATTATCTGACGGGAAAGAGTTGAAGGGTTAGGCCACATACATGGCTCAAGGGACCTTCTCTGCATTTTTCTGGTGAGTTTATCTGTCTGTACAGCCTAGTGTGTTCTATTTCCATGTGGAAAGGACACAGAACTTGTCTTCTAGAGATCAGAGTTCCTCTCGAATCCCAAATAGGCAAGTGATGAGTGTGTATTGAAGTAAGTGGGCTGGGTCAATATAGCTTTGCAGATCTCTCTCCCATATTTAAGCAGCAGTGTAAGGTGGAGGGGTATACTGTATGAAACCTCATTGTAAGTGGGACTCCACAATAATGAAGCTGATATTTGGATCTCCATCTATTTTTCTCACCATCTAAATATAAGAGAAAGTCTGCAAAGATATTCATATTACCTTAACCTCATGTGTAGAAAGAATAATTTGAATTATTCTTGGAAGTGAAAGAAAACCAAGCAGGAATTCCAAGAATTCAGAAACTGGGTGAGGAAGATACTAGCACTGGTGAAACTGAGGAGAGGGCAGGAGACAAAGACTGATGCAAAGGGTGATTTCCATAACAATAAAATTTCCCTGTATTAGTCACCCTATGTTGTTGCCAATCTTTTACTTTTGATCTTCCAATAACCCTAAGAGAGATATTATTATTTCCCTGCATTTTACATATGAGGAAAAGGAAGTTACCATTGGCCAAAATTCCACAGCTTTTAGTGATTACAGTAGATAAATATTATTTCAGTTCTTCCCCACTCCCTGTAATAATTACAAATCCCATCCTTTATGGATGACTGATGTTTTCCAGTAGAATATAAAGAATATATATCCTTGATCCATTGACTTTGGCCAAGACTATGTGTCTTACTTCAGCTGTTGAAATGTTGGTGAATTGACAAAAGCAGAGGCTATTTTGTGCTTTGCTTGATAGCTTGAGTTCCTTATATGTACCCTGAAAAGAACTTGGCTTATGTACTTGCTAGTCCTAGCCCACAACCTGCAGCCAATTCTTAGTGACCTGAAACCCTAGCAGACTAAACCCTCCAACCTACAGATCCTTGAACAGAAAAAGAAATATTTGTTGTTCTAATCATTAAAATCATGGGAGTTGTTTGCTATGTAACATTTTTGCAATCATGGTTGACTTAAGTAGTGGTGATGTCAGAATTAAATTCAAAGAATATCTGAACACAGAGCTCTTGCCCCAAATATACAACCTAGGGAATAATATTTTCCATGGTTATCCTTATTGTATTCAGGGGTGCAGAGCCCCCTCTATGTCTGGGATGTGCTCACCTGTCACACCTTAGTCATTTTTATGAGTAGAGCTTTGGGCTGATTTCTCAGTCAGTTCCTGACTTTTTTATGCATTTCATTCTGTTTTCATCATTTTGTACTGCAGGAATTTTCTATGCTAGATTGGTAGCTAGTAAAAAGCTTGGTTGACATACAACATTTGTCAGAGTTGAGATTAAAAACTTCTCTAAATCAATCAAATGTGACTACAACATCTCCATGAATGCAGAAAGGAACCTCTCTATCAACCAAAGTTTGGTTTCCTCTAAGGGAATAATTGGATTTAATTCAAGGAATTCTCCATCTTGTCTGAATATACATGTAATGGAGCTTTAGCAGACAAAAATATCCATTTATTCAATTCACTCTTTAACCAGAAAAATAACAAAACAAAACAAAAAACACACCAACAAAACAAAACCAAAATGGCATGTCATCATCACTCACACATTTTAGATCCTATTCCTCTAAGTCACAGATGGTTGGCTGAGACAGAGTTGGCTTTGAAGCCAAAGTCAAGTTGATTTATTTTGCCTCATTTTGCCTTGGCACAGAACCCAGGAATCTGGGAGGGACCACACTGGACACAGGGGCATTGCAAAGCAGAACTAGCTGGTAGGTAGAGTGGCCTGGAGAGGAAAATTCAGAGATCCCTCTAGAGTAGGAAATGGCCAAATTGCCCACAAGCTACCTGCCCAATGACACAATGACTTTCTTAGTAGATTCAGTGCTCAGACAGTGATGTAACCCCTTTTAGCCTCTACTGGGAAATGCTTCTGGGTAGGGAGGTGAAACACTGTTAACAGAAATAAGCTTTACCAGGTAGCTAGGAGGCAGCTATCTGTTTTGTTGATCTCTATCAGCACCACTTCTATTTTCTTCCTCCCACTCCTGTGAATTCCTCCTACTCATACCACCACTCTCTGTAAGCTTTGGGTATTGCTCTACTCCAGTTAAACAGACTCATCTACAGCTCAGGCATAGCTTCTGCCCCCAGTGGAAAATTCATGACTGTCTTTTCATATTGTTTTTCTTGACCACCAATTTTCCCCCTGCAAATCAATCAGCCAAAGCTCTCTGGAAACATTCTCCAAGATTGGGCAGATTGGGCCTTTCTGTCTCCAGACAGCTTCTGGATTCCAGTAACTTTTCTAGATTTAAGGATCATATTGGAGTGCTTACACTATGATATGCACACTATGGGGAGAGCATTCTGCCTCTGTGTATAAGTTTCATAACACTGTGAGATGTGTACTACTGTTATCCCTGCTTCACAGATGTGGAAACTAAGGCATGACCCAGTAACTAAGAAAGCTGCGTATTTGAATCCAGGACAGTTCACATGAGATCATTTTACTAAACCGCAGGTAAACTGGTGAGTTAGGGGGCATGAAACAGGGCACCTATTTGACACCTATAGTGGGCTTTGCAAGCAGAAATATTTAGGTTTAAATATCTCCTCTGCCACCTGCAAATTGCAGAAACCTCTCTGTATGTATCAGATTTCTTGTTTGCAAAAATATACATAATGATATATTGCTAGATTGATTGGAGGGAGGATCAGGTGAGAAAGTTCTGTGTTGTTAACATGTGCCTCAGTGCCAGGTACATAATGGCAACTATTACTGCTTCCCCCTGGGGTTAGAGTGGAGAGAATTTGGACAGACCAGATGGTCAGAAGCACACCTGTCAGTGGCAGCTTTTTTGCTTCAAATTCTAGATGCTCAGTAGGTGTTTGTTGAATGAGTGAAGGAATAAAAAACTCAAAATCTGGGTGGTGGCCTGGGAGGGACAATAAGTGCAGCTGTAAATGGTAGCATGAACATTGATGTAGCTCATAATGTTGAGTGAGAGGACTGAGGCACAGTACAGGAGACACTGTATGTTTCCATTAAAGTAAATTTCAGAAACAAGCAAAAGCCCATGATGGAGTCCTACCCTTGGGAGTGACTGAGAATGGAAAGGGCATGAAGTGGGAATCTGCTGGGGGAAAGGGTTGTATAATATGATGGGTTTTGGTCTATGTGTTTTCTTTGGGAAGTCATTGGGCTGTACACTTATGACTGGCACATACAAGTGTATATATGTTAAGTATCAATTATGACTTTTATAAATTGGTGGAAATATAGGCTATAGCTTTTTAAGTATTTCTAGGAACTGCATCCCAATGGAATGAGAAATACAGTGACACCAAGAGTTAATTTTCCTCTGTGTGCGCCTTGAACAAAAAGACTTAAGAAACCCAAATCTTTTAGAAAATTAACTAAATTTTAGGATTAAAAACCCTTAGCTAATTGATGTTTTAAAAATTAGGGGCCATTTTTTTTGTATTCTCAAACCACCTTCTTTTCATATACTTAATCGCCACAAAGGGGAAACGAGTTGCTTTATGGTGGAGAAATCTGACAGATATCACTTCATTGAGTGATCAAAGTGAGCACCTCCAACCATGAAACACATTGAATTCAAGCACCATCTGGCCCAACACAATGGGAAGATCCAGCATTGCTTCTCTGATAGTTGGTGCAAAAGGAGCATCACCTGAGCCTAATTATGAGGATGTATCAGACAAAACCAAATTGTGGAACATTCTATAAAACAATGAGCTTGTACTCATCAGAGGTGCTGAGGTCAATACAGCCAAAGGCAGCTGAAGAATTATACTAGACCCAATCAGACTAACAAGACATGACAACTAAATGCAACAGGTGCTTTTTAACTGGATCTTCACTATTGGGACAACTAGAAACCCTGACTAGGCCCTCAGAAACAAGTGACTAAAATCTTGGTGTTATGTTCAGGTATGTATGTTCTCAGTGGCATGTAGGATGATGCTCCTTAGTCCATTCTGGCTTCTTTAATAGAATATCATGGACTGAATGAATGGCTTATAAATAATAGAAATTCATTTTCCCCAGCTTTTGAGGCTGCAAAGCTCAAGATCAAGGTACTGGCAGATTCAGTATTGATGAAAACCTGCTTTCTGATTCAGAGACAGCTGTCTTCTCATTATAACATCACACGAAGGGAAGGGCGAGGGAGTTCTTTGGGGCTCTAATCCCCTTCATGAGGGCTCTGTCATGACCTTGTCATCTGGCAAAGTCCACACCTCCAAATATAGTCATATGGGGTTAAAGTTTCAACATATGAATTTGGGGAACACAAACATTCACCCTTTAATAGGTAGGAAATACACAATAGGGCTTTTGGAGGTGGTACAGCATCAGGTTGGCAAATTAAGCTCACCAGATTCAGGACAAAAGATCCTATATATGTTACTTACAGCCTTTATGTCAATTTGTTATTATTTGAAATAAAAACAGAGAGTAGTTTCCATGGCTGCTTTAGTCAAGAGGATTTGATTTCAGAGGACAGTCTGGGAATACCAGTGGACATGCTCCCCTTGGATTGCAGATAAATTGACCAGCAATCTTTAGCTGGGACAAGATACCCATGATACTAAGTAATATTCTTTTATTTGACTTTGATCTCCTTCTCTACATATCTGATTGGGTATTTGAAAAAGAGAGATGTGTGTGTGTGCTTTGTGCACATATTCTGAAATTAAAGGCAATATTATTAGGAGGGCTTTAAGATGAATTAATTTGTAGGAAGCTACTGAAACCTTTGAATCATTTAGATTAAATTTGCTTTGCCAGGCAGGCCCACTTCCACCCTATTCTGTTATCGGTGGTAGATTGGCCCTGACAACCCTAATAAATTACACCGTCCAGCTTCTGCTGCTGATGCTGATACCACTGGTGATAGAATAAGAATGAAAGAGGAGACAGAGAAAATCTAGTCACGGGGGATATTCAGTGTGGTAAAGAATAAAGCAGGCATCTGCAGACGTCGTGAATTAATGATGCCTCTTCCCCAAGTTACACGTATTACTTGAAAAGCATGTATTCAGTCTTCTGGTGGAAGGACCAGGATGACAGAAAGCATTCATTGGGCAGTCAGACAGCCGAGCTTTGTGCAGCAGAGTGCTGGAAACCATGTAATCCTCGGCACAAAGATGAGATTTTTCTCGATGTGGTCTCTCTAGTGATGAAGATGGACTTGCTCTGGTGCCCCAGGTCAGTGACTCTAATTTGGAAGCCTACCAGTTGACCTCCAGGTAGAGTCTAAGTTGTGCGGATGAGCCAAGAGAAGAAGTCACCCTCAAAAGAAAGCCTACCAGCACCATTCTAAGTAAATGAGCTCATCGCCATCTCCCATACTGACAGGAATCAGAGATATCATGGTTTACCAGTGCAGACACTCATGAATCCAACCAGAGGGCAAAGTATGGGTCTTTGATGTTTTCTAGGCACAGAAAGAGGGCTGAGCATTCCTTTCCTCCTGTAAAGTCTGTATTTGGGGTGATGATTGAACTGAGCAAACGAACTCATTACTGGACAATTCTGGAGGCCTAATGCCCACTGACAATTCTTAGCTGTCAGCACTACTAGAGTCAGGAATACCAGGGCTTTTCTGCATTCGGACACTGGATGTGTTCTCCTGAGAATTTTCACACTAGTAAAACAAAGCATTACAATGATTAAATTTGAAAAGGAACTTGAAATATATCACCAATATGTTAGTTGATGACACTTTAACACAGAAAGTATATCTTCCTGTTTAAAATTGAAATGCATTCTCAAATACTGTTCGCAAATGGAGTCAAAAGAAACATACACAGAACAAGTAGCCTGGTAACAATTTGAAATCCATTCTACAGAGGGTTTGAAAACAGCACCTGATGGAGGAAGAAGAAAAAATGCTAAGGGGTAATTTTCCCTTGAAGTAATCAAGTGTGGTAGCGTTTAGTTGATTTATTTTTAATTTGACACAGCTATTGTTTTCTAAGAACTGCACAGGATAGATTTCAAAAAGATTCAAGTCTGCCCCCTAGTGTGAAGATAGATAAAAGCAACTGCAGGAAGGCATCTGTTGAAAGTATCTTGTGAGAAAGCAGGTATCACAGTGCTATATGCAAAAATTAATGTATGTCATAGGATAGTCAAGTCCAAATTATTTTTTACATTGAATTTATGTAAAACTGCAGTAGCCCCTATGTAAGACACCAAAGAAATGAAATAATTAGCCTGAGTTCTCCAGATAGCCAGGTTATTATTAAATATCACCCATATATACACTGTTCCCAGAAAGAGTTTGATCATGGCTTTGCACAACAGCTTTGTGTGGTTAGTTATTTCCATTGCATTTCTCTGGCCTTCTCCAACAGAATTGCTAGGCAGAGGGTGTTTCATTCATACTATGACTGGAAAGTGATTGTGGGTGTAGCATTCTTTTTTTTTTTTTTTTTTTTTTTTTTTTTTTTTTTTTGACAGGCAGAGTTAGACAGTGAGAGAGAGAGAGACAGACAGAGAGAAAGGTCTTCCTTTACCATTGGTTCACCCTCCAATGGCCGCTGCAGCCCGTGCGCTGTGGCTGGCGCACCGCGCCAATCTGAAGCCAGGAGCCAGGTGCCTCTCCTGGTCTCCCATGCGGGTGCACAGCCCAAGGACCTGGGCCATCCTCCACTGCACTCCCGGGCCACAGCAGAGAGCTGGACTGGAAGAGGGGCAACAGGGACAGAATCTGGTGCCTTGACCGGGACTAGAACCCCGTGTGCCGGCACCGCAGGCTGGATGTAGCATTCTTAAAATCATATATTTAATATATCCAACCCAATATCAAACAGAAAATGTGTTTGATATTTGACTTAGTGCAGGTAAATACAAGATTTTGATACATTTATAAGACCCAAGGGTATTTCCTTTTTGGTCTTTGTAGCAAATTCTGTTGATAGTCTGCTTGGATCCCTTTGGATTTCCTTCATTGTATCAATGTGTGCTTTCCTGGGATTCTTGGTGCTTTGTTTCTCATAACTTATACTTGGAACTCAGTGCTACAGTTTAAATCCATGTTAGAAATTATTTTTAAATTTTCATTTATCTATTTGAGAGACAGAGGGATACAAACACAGACAGAGAGCTCCCATCTGCTAGCTCAATCCTCAAATGTGCCCATTGTCCAGTACTGGGTTAGGCTGAAGCTGGGAGCCAAGAACACATTCCAGATTTCCCATATGGGTAGCAGAAGCCAAGCCACTTGGACCGTCACTGATGTCTTCTCAGGGTATACATTAGGAAGAAGCCAGAATCAGAAGCTGGAGGTGGGTATTGAACATAGGCAGTCTGATATGAGTTAGGCATCCTAACTAGCATCTTAACTGCCAGGCCAAACATCTGCCCCCATATGTTGGAGCTTAATTAAACCCTAATTGGATGGTATGAAGAGGTGAGGCCTTTAGAGGTAGTTAGGTCATGAGGGTAGGGTTCTCATGAATAGTATTATCAACCTTCTAAAAGTTCTGGAGGGAGTTAACTAGGCCCTTTCCCCTTCTAGCTCTTCTGCCATATAAGGACACAGTATTCAAGGTGCCATTTTGGAAGCACAGACCAAACACTGAACGTGCCAGCACCTTGAACTTGGATTGCCCAGCCTCCAGAACTGTGAGTAATAATTTTCTCTAGTTTATAAATTACCTGCCACAGGTATTTGCTGTAGCAGCAGAAAATGTGATGGATTAAGACACTCATCTTTGAAGGACTGTCTTTTGCATACTATATCAACACTAATTTGTAGGGCTCTAGCTAGAGAACCTAAGAAGGTAAAGAAAAAACTTTTTCTTCCCCTATAGGGAAGCATGAGAACTGAACTCCTTGCCTGCAGTAGGTATCAATGCTCAGCATTGATTTATGTTCCAGAACTCCCTGTGAATGAGGCCAAGGCTGGAATTTTACATGAAATTGCCCCATTGCTTAGTTTCTTTTTATGGTCTGTCTCCCTTACTCCTTTACCAGTTTTTCCTGGGAGCACTTCCCAAAAAGTCCTTTGCACATGAGTTGTTGCATAAAGGTCTCCTGTCCTGAAACAGTCCTCGTCTTTAAATTCTTTAAGCTGATATGAGCAATATTACTCAACCAGCTCCACTGTCTCAGGCAAAGGGTATCTGGTCCATTTTAGAAGATGCCCCAGTGACATGTGCTAACTGAGCACCGAATCATGGTGGACAGTATATGTCTGAACCCAAAGTTCTCCCTGAGGCCCATTCCCTGGGGCCTCACTGCCCTTAGTTCCTACACTTGGTTCCTTATTCTCACTGAACAGGGGCCTACTTCTCCCAGTACACTGGAAGTCTTTCCTCTTCATTGCTTTCCTATTTGGAAAGTCTTCTCTCCAAGTGTCATTCTAGTTTCCTCAGTCACCTGTTGAAATTCCCTTCACTTTTTTGCCCCATTTTCCTATTTTTCTCTGGGCATTTATTACCACCTGGTGTTTATCGGCTTTGATTGCATCTCCCTCTCACTAGAACATGAATTCCACAAAACAGAATTGATTTTACAAATCCCTATTGGCTAGAACAGGGTGAGCAAACATTTCTGTGAAATATCCACAGAGTTAATAATTTAGGCTTTGTGGGCCATTCAATCTTCATGGCAATTATTCAGCTCTACCATTATAGACAGGGCATACATTGGAGAGATACAAATGAATGAGTGTGGCTGCATTCTAATAAAACTTTATTTACAAAATCAAACAGGACTCTAGTTTTATTTGAGAATGTAGGAAGCTTGGAAGCCATCACCCCACCTGAAGAGTAAGTAAAAAGCTAAACAAACTGAACCAATCAAGAACTCTTCTTAGATCCACCAGAGAAGTCAGGTCAGAGGAAACACTGCTGCCCCCAAAATGTTGAGCAGACAGGATACAGAGAATCACAACTTCCTTATAGCAGAAAGCCAAGAGCAGAATCTTGCATGGGAACCACCCCTGGAGTACAAAATCTAACTCTGACTGGTGAATTGCTAGACTCACAGGATGGATGAGCCTCTGGGATAAGACCTGCAGGAGGGCCAACTCTTTTGTGGGTTTTCTCTCCAGGAGCTTAACTAGGCTTTCATAGTTTTAATAGCAGCTTAACAGCGACTACTGGAGAAAAATTCATTCATACTTCTGGCAGCAGGAGGAGAAAGGATCCATTTTGGTCTACACCAGAGCCTATATTCATCATCTTCTTTTTTTTTTTTTTTTAACTTATTTATTTATTTGAAAGGCAGAGGGAGAAGAGAGAGAGAGAGTGTGTGAGTGAGTGAACAAGCTCCCATTCACTGGTTCATTTTCCAAATGGCTGGAATGGCTGGAGGTGGGCTGATCTGAAGCCAGGAGCCAGATGCTTCTTTCAGGTCTCCCATGTGAGTGCAAGGGCCCAAACACTTGGGCCATTCTCCGCTGCTTTCCCATGCACATCAGCAAGGAGCTGGATCAGAAGTGGAGCAGTGAGGACTTGAACTGGTACCCATATGGGACGCTGATGCTGCAGATGGTGGCTTTAACCTGTTTTGCCATGGCACCTGCTCTGCCTATGTTCTTCTTAAGAAGACTTTCCCTCAGAGGAAACTATTTTGCTGGAATCTAACTTATTGATTTTTTTTTCAGAACCTAACTGACCTAGGTGAAGGGAAATGCCCAAATTTAGTCCTTGCCAGCCTTCCTATCTGTCCTGCGAGAGAAGAACTGAGAAGCATGTGTGAAGCTAACAGTCCAGGACTGAGCCCTGATCATAGGACTACAAGATCCTTCCCTGCCTCCTTATCTCACCCCTCACAGTTCCTTTTATTCAGTACATCATGTATAGTTATCAAATCACATGGCATACAGAAAGTTTGAAGAGAAATAACAAGGATTGGGATCCGATTACGTTATAGCAAGGCGTTGTAATTAACAGATTGGGAATTTAAAACAATTATGATTAATGTGCTAAGGGCTCTAATAAATGAAGGGGATGGCATGAAAGAACAAAAGAGCAATGAAAGCAGCGAGATGGAATTTCTAAGAGTGAAAAAGAAATGCCAGAGATCAAAACACTGACAGAAATGAAGGATCCTTTTAGTATCTTGGGCACAACAGAGGCAAGAATCTTTTAGCTTAAGAATATCGCAGCAGGGCCGGCGCTGTGGCTCACTAGGCTAATCCTCCACCTAGCGGCGCCGGCACACCGGGTTCTAGTCCCGGTCGGGGCGCCGGATTCTGTCCCGGTTGCCCCTCTTCCAGGCCAGCCCTCTGCTGTGGCCAGGGAGTGCAGTGGAGGATGGCCCAGGTGCTTGGGCCCTGCACCCCATGGGAGACCAGGAAAAGCACCTGGCTCCTGGCTCCTGCCATCGGATCAGCGCGGTGCGCCGGCCACAGTGCGCCGGCCGCGGCGGCCATTGGAGGGTGAACCAAGGGCAAAGGAAGACCTTTCTCTCTGTCTCTCTCTCTCACTGTCCACTCTGCCTGTCAAAAAAAAAAAAAAAAAAAAAAAAAAAAAAAAAAAAAAAAAGAATATCGCAGCAGAAACATGCAAAACTGAAAAGGAATGAGCAAAAATACTGGAAAATGTGGAACTCAATGTGCAAGAATCTTGGGAAAACTGCAAAAGATATAATTTACAGGTAATGGGGATTCCACAAGGAGAAGAAAGAAAGAAACAGAAGAAAATATTTGAAGCAACAGTGACTGAGAATTTCCACAAGCTAATGTCAGACATCAAAGCATACAGCTGGGAAACTGAGAGAACAGCAAACAGGATAAAAAACAAAAGGAAACTTATACCTAGCCATATTACTTTCAATCTATAGAAAAATAAAAATTAAAGAAAACATATTGAAAGAATTCACAAAGTGGGGTTAGGATACTTTACCTAAAGTGGAACAAGAGTTACATCTTACTTCTCAGGACGCATGCAAGCAAGAAGAGAGGGGAGTGAAATATTTCAAGTACTTAAGTATTTGAGAGAAAAAGAATCCCACCAAACTGAATTCTATATCTTGTTAAATTGTCCTTGAAAAGAGACCTAGCGATAGTCTCAAATATTGCGGGAATCAGTTGCCCCTAGATATGCCTTGGAAGAGATGCTAAAAGTCCCTCATAGAGAATATAAGATACTGTAGATCAGAATCTCAGATTTTCATAGTAAATGGGAGACTATCAGAGAAGAAATGGTGAAGGTAAAACCAAGACTTATAATATTTGTTTTCTTAACTCAGCTAACCTATCAACTTGTTTATTCTAAATAAAAACAAAGTATTATATATATACCTACAAATGAGTGAAATGAATGGCAACAATGACAGAAGGAATAAGTGTCTTTGTATTACAAAGCACTCATATATTTTTTTTTAAATTTATTTGACAGGTAGAGTTATAGACAGAGAGAGAGACAGAGAGAAAGGTCTTCCTTACGTTGGTTCACTCCCCAAATGGCTGCTATGGCCAGTGCTATGCTGATCCGAAGCCAGGAGCCAGGTACTTCCTCTTGGTCTCCCATGTGGGTGCAGGAGCCCGAGCACTTGGGCCATCCTCCACTGTCTTCCTAGGCCACAGCAGAGAGCTGGACTGGAAGAGGAGCAATCGGAACTAGAACCTGGTGCCCATATGGGATGCCGGCGCTGCAGGCGGAGGATTAACCAAGTGAGCCATGGCGCCGGCCCCAAAGCACTCATGTTTATGAAGTCATACAGGATTGTCTGAGTGGAGTTGATATATTGAATACTCGAGGAAAACCACTAAAACGGATAAGAAGGAGGTAATATGAACAACTCTAGGCTCATAAATCCAACAATCTAGATGAAATGTGCCAGTTCAGGGATGACACAATCTGCTGAAATTCACAAGAGAAAACAGAAGATCCAAATCTGCCTGAGTATCTGTAACAATGAATCAATAATTAATAAGCTTCCAAGAGATAAAACACCAGGTCTGTCACTCCCCGTCTTCATGGAGGAACGACACAAGACCCTGCGCTGTTCTTTTGTCTGCTCGGCCCTCCCCGGGTTTGCTGCTGGTTCTTCCCGGGTTGGCTACCGACCCTTCCACCTCCGTGGAAGGGCGGTTCCCCCTAGCCACTTTCCCCACTTCCGCGGGGGAGCGGCACACCGCCGGCCAGCTCTCTCGGGGACTGCACAGGTGTTCCTTCAGATAGATGTTGCCCGTGCATGTTGTCTCTCTCCTCCTTTATAGTCCTCTTCCACCAATCCCAACTCTGCTACCCACACGCCGAGTACGCTGCTCTCCTCCAATCAGGAGCAGGTCCTACAGTTTATTGGTTGAACTGGAGGCAGCAGTGTAGAAGCTGTTTCTCCCTTCTCAGCGCCATATTGTGGGAGAGCAGATGCATAGAATAAGTCTTAATTCCAGTAACTTAGTCTAGTGCGAGTTGCTCCCAGTTGCTCCCCACACAGGTCCAGATGGGTTCTCTGGTAAATTCTACCCAACGTTTACAGGAGGGTCACACCAATTCTACACAATCTCTTCCAGAAGAAACAAGCAGAGGGAATACTTGAATGACATTGCTCTATTACCAAAACTAGCCAAAGACATTACGAGAAAAGAAAACACAGACCAAATGTCTCCTGTCCAATTTTTTTAATATTTATTTACTTACTTATTTTATTTGACAGGTAGAGTTATAGACAGTGAGAGACAGAGAGAAAGGTCTTCGTTCTGTTGATTCACACCCCTAATGGCCCCTACGGCTGGCACTGCGCCGATCCAGAGCCAGGAGCCGGGTACTTCCTCCTGGTCTCCCATGCGGGTGCAGGGACCCCAAGCACTTGGGCCATCCTCCGCTGCCCTCCCAGGCCACAGCAGAGAGCTGGACTGGAAGAGGAGCAAATGGGACAGAATCTGGCAATCCCAACCGGGACTAGAACCCAGGGTGCCGGCGCCGCAGGTGGAGGATTAGCCAAGTGAGCCATGGTGCCGGCCTCCTGTCCAATTTTTGAGATGCGAAATCCTCAACAAAATATTACCAAATCAAATCAAATAATGTATTAAAGAATTTGTACACTACAACCAAGTGGGATTTATCCCAATGTTGATTGAGCATTAAAAAAAATCAATCTATGTAACCCATCACATTCACAGGCTAACGAAGAAAATCACAAGATAATATCGATATCTGCAGGAAAAGTGTTTGTCAAAACCCAACACCCATTCAAGGTCACTCACATGGCTGGTACTTCCTGCTGGGACTACTGGCTGAGAGCTCAACTTGGATGTTTCCTGGAACAACTGCATGAGGCCTCTCTAGCATAGTGATCTTCTTACATGGTCCTGGTTTCCCCCAGAATGAGTATCTTGAAAGAACCAGCTGGAAGTTGCATCACCTTTCTGCATTTAGCCCTGAGAGCTCTGCGGTGCCATTTCTTCCCCATTCTTCAGATTATGAGAGAGTCCCAAGCCCATCCCCTCAACAAGGGGAGGGAAGGAAAGAACCATAGAAAGCAATGTTCAATAAATACTCAAGTGTGCATTTACCTGGAAACATGGTGTAGTTAGAGAAAGGAACTGATATCAATCAAGAAAAGGCTACAAGCCAGGTATTATACAAGTGTGTTTTATGTGTTAGTCACTTAAAACCTCTTGAATTAAATATTATAGATGGGAAACCAGAGCACAGAAAGATTGAGGAACTAGCCCAATTCACTTAGGCAATAAGTGGCACATACTGGTGCCAATGCCAGATCTGTCTGGTGGTCATCCTTCTGTCACTACCTTATACTACTGCAAAGGAAGTGGCACATTGAGAGGGGAATCAGAATTCTTTTCAGCTAAAACCTTTGTGTTCTCTCTGGTGGTGCTTCTCAAACTTTAATGCATGCACTCAACACCCAGGCATCTCGTTAAAATGCAGATTCAGATTCAACAGGTCTGGGGTGGGTCCCAAGATTCTGCACATATCCAGCTTCTAGGGGACAGTTAAGCTGCTATGACCTATACTGTGGGAAAAGAGGTCATAGGGCACAACAGGTTGCTACACAGGGGTACAGGGCATAGGAAAAGTTCCCGTGATCCAAGAAAAGTATGCCTTCTTTCTTAGGGCTGGGAACCTTAGCTATTCTGTGGGCAGTGAGAACCTAAGGATAGAAATCCAGGGGTGGATGGTGGGTGAAACATTTGAATTCCTTGGCAGTCTGTCACACGTTGCCAGTAGGGATAGCAAATAGCAAAGAATTAGAAATTGCTATTTTCTCCTTGGAAGCTTTTTTCTTTTACTTGTTCACTTTGGTTTTCCTAGAGTTGTGTAAGGAAAAAAAAGGTAGTTGCAAAAAACTGGACTAACTGCAATTGTGTGTGATTAATACAAAGGCTGAGAGGCATAACTGAGTCCAGGAAGCAGCCAAGTCATAAATCATAAAGGAGATCAAGCCAACTATTCCAAGTGAGTTGATGAGATATCCTTTAGTTACCTCAATACAACATTGGCTTCACTAATTGAAATGCAAGTTCTACTGCACTGATAAGTAGGAAGATTGAGAAATTAAAGTGTCAACACATCCACATCTGATGTAGCCACATAGATCATTCAAGATGCCACACTCTGCTGTATTCATTCATTCCAAGTAGATTTCAAGAGTAGGCTGTACAAGCTGTTGAGCGACACTAGATGGCACCTTTGTCTATTTCCTGATGAAGAAGGACTCTTCAATTATTAAAGCTAGAATCAGAGGAAAGAAGCCTGTGAATCCAGTGATCCTCAAAGACACTGTATTAAAACTCCAAGCACAGGGCTCAGGGAATCTGTACTTCTAGTAATTATTCCCAGAGGAATATTTTTTTATACTAGTTGGTTAATGTGCTGGCATTGGAAACACTGGGTACACTTTAAACCTGAATTGAAAAGTGAGGAAACTGAAGCTGAGATTTATTCAATTTAGAAGGAAAAGACCAGCACCTAAGAATTTGGCTCTTAGATTGTTCCAAATCATGGAACATCAAAAATTAACAATTTTAAGTGAGTTTTGTTGTAAAAGCATCAAAGCTGTCTTTAAATCTCTAAATTTTGTTCCAAAATTGCAGACAGACCATGAAAGTTAGAGTTGGACCTATCAAAAGAAATTAGACAACTATTTAACAGTCAATGGAACCCATATTCATACAACAGAAAATAAAACTTTTATAAAGAACAAAAGACTTTAAAAAGTTTGTGGAGAGTGCATACTATGAAAAACTTATGATTTTTTTTTTTTCAAAACAAGAGAACATATCTTTTCCGCTAGCGCCGTGGCTTAATAGGTTAATCCTCTGCCTGCGGCGCCGGCATACCGGGTTCTAGTCCTGGTCGCGGTGCCGGATTCTGTCCTGGCTGCCCCTCTTCCAGGCCAAATCTCTGCTATGGCCCGGGAGTGCAGTGGAGGATGGCCCAAGTCTTTGGGCCCTGCACCCGCATGGGAGACCAGGAGAAATACCTGGTTCCTGGCTTCAGATCAGCGCGGTGCACTGGCCGCGGTGCGCCGGCTGCAGTGCGCCTGCCGGAGTGGCCACTTGAGGGGTGAACTAACGGAAAAAGGAAGACCTTTCTCTCTGTCTCTCTCTCTCACTGTCTACTCTGCCTGTCAAAAATAAATAAATAAATAAAAAACCATATCTTTTGATTCCATTCTTTTGTCACCCTTTTGAAGTAATCTTGTGAAGGATGTGCAGGCTTGTAATATGGCTACATTCCCAGCAGATGGCAGCACACTCTAAGGCACACACAATATTTGCTGTTACCAGCAAAGAAGAAATACGACAATGAAATGCCAGTTGAAACTGCAGATGTTATAGTAAATATAATTTTAACAGATGAGATAGATGCCTAATGTATAAAGGTTATTTTATGTATATCGATGGAAAAGCATTAAACACCTCCCAAATTTATCTGCCAACTACATTATAATTTGGATAGAAAAAAACAGACTATGCTATGTGACTACACTATTTTCTGCTATGATTCCCTGCTTAGTGTTACTGCTGAGGCATATGTTAATACACATGACAAACTATTATGGGCTGGAACCTATTTTAATTCAGTCATCAAATATTTAGTGAGCACCTGCTGGGAGATAGGCATGGTTCCATAAGTAGAATGTACAAGCAAATTAAAGAAAAGCTTAGGTGAATGAATATATTCATAATGTAGCATATGTCTCAGGTCTGGGGGTTTTAAAAGGAGGTAAGGAAGGTAGAATAGTTTCTCTTAGATTATATTTGCTGTCATTTTTGCTTTTGGTAAGACTAGAGAAATAGAAGCAAAAAGAAAAAAAAAGAGGAAGAGGAGAAAGAAGAAGAGGCGGAAGAGAAAAAGGAAGAAGAAGAGGAAGAGATGGAGGAGGAGAAGGAGGAAGAAGGAGAAATGCATGTTTGGGAGGAAAAGTGTTGTTGTACTTGATCTTAGGAAACGTAAATGTCATCGAGGACTTGGCAAGACCTAATTGGAGAGCAATGCCATCCTTTCCTCATTTCTCCTCAAAGCAACACAATTGAAAAGCCCTGACTACATGTCTCAGATTCCTTTCTACTCCTCCCAACACTTTCACCTCTTATGGTTATCTGAGCCTCTCAGACTCCAAATCTCTATTGAATGTGTGGCTTGCAGTCTTTCCTGGCCATTATTCCTGCTTCATCTGCTGTGTTCAGGCCCTTGTCGCGAAGTACTGCTAATGATGGGGAGCTCATGACTTCTACGGCAGCCCTTCCACTGCCGAGGAACACTCATGGTTTCCACGTCCGGCTCCGCTGAGTGTGCAGTACTGAGGCCTCTCAGTGCTTTCTCTATTTTTTTCCTATTTTTCCTTCTAGAGGATTTTAAACGATACTGAATTCAACCGCTATGGGGCAGCTATTCAGTGCTTGGAGAAAGCCATGTGTATTTCTCTCCCTCGAATGTTTGACAGATCACCAGGGCTGTCAACCAAACTGCCCAGATTCTAGACTCTCTATTTCCTTGGCAACTTTTTCAGATGCACTTGCTAGATATTGAACAAGGATTTTTGTTGTGACAACACGGTGGGTACTATAGCTGAGAGCAGAAATATGAAAAATGACTGTCTTCATCAGACCCTCTGCCTTCTCACAACACCCTTCATTTGCCCATGCACAACACTTTAATTATAACTCTAGGTCACATCTGTAACTATTTCCCCTCTGGAGTAAATGATCCTGTAAGGAAGGCCTTGTGCCTCACCTATTCACAGTTGTTTACCCAGTGCACAGGGCTTGGCACATGGTGGGCATTTGATGAAAAAAAGACGTCAGAAATACAAGAATGGGATTTTGAAGTCTGGTCTCTTCAGAAGGATTGGAGAAAGCAGGAGAATTCTGGGACCATCATTTCTCAAAGCATCCCTCCATTCTTTCCTATCTTCAATTTCACCATGTCTACTTCTCTTAACTAAATGACTTCTGGGATCTGTGGATAGCTGATCATTAGCAAGGCCTGGGTATTGAGGATTTGTCAACAGAGGGAGGTGTGCTTGCTTTTTCCAGGCAGGGAGTCTATCCTCTAGCTATGCACAGGCAGAGTCAGGGCTTATCCCAGGAAAAGGGTGGTTCACAGCCACATGTAGTCCCAAGAGGGGGAACTTTGGCACCATGGTTTTCCTGGCCCTAGAGAGCTAACACATAATTGAGAAGATACTCAGTCTTGGGTCTTCAGGCTGGGAGAGTATATGAAGTGGAGGAAGAGAAGGACTTCCTCCGAGAATGGGTGCATGGCACCAGCAGTCTTCAGGGGTAGCCTCTACTTTACCTACAGCTAAACATGAGAAAGAAAATAGCCACAAGTAGGCATCACTGACTGGGAAATCGTATACATGGATTTTTTTGTTGTTGTTGTGTGACTATCCTAGATATACAAACTAGAGAGTGTGTTCTACTACATATCTCATCTATATGATATATACCGTTGGCCTATATATACTTCAGTGGCCCATTGTTTACCAAAACATAATTAAGTTGGGCCTAACTATATGTATTTCATCCTAACTAAAGAGATCCAGCAGCCACACAGAGGACAATGGCTCCTAGCACGTTAAACTCATACCCAGAAAATGGGAGATATAGCTGAAAACTTAAATATAAGATCTCTGATGATTCAAGCATGGTGCAAAAGCGTGTCTTCATCTAGGCAATTCAGTACATGGATTGAATAATCACTGCTGAGTCAGAACCTGACAAGTAGAAGAAATGTCTCAAAAACTGTGAAAATACAAAGAGATGAAAATCCTCTTGGGGGGAAGAATAACAATATGCAAACAAAAGGATGCCAAAAAGATGTAAAGGAACAGATGGAGGACATAATGTAGCAAATAATAGAAAATAATTCCCCTGAGCTAAAGATCTGAGCACACAGCTCGGAAAGTTTTACTGTGTTCAGCAAAAGACTAATAAAAAAAAAAAGAGCAGCATAAGCCGGCGCCGTGGCTCACTAGTCTAATCCTCCGCCTTGCGGTGCCGGCACACCGGGTTCTAGTCCCGGTCGGGGCGCCGGATTCTGTCCCGGTTGCCCCTCTTCCAGGCCAGCTCTCTGCTGTGGCCAGGGAGTGCAGTGGAGGATGGCCCAGGTCCTTGGGCCCTGCACCCACATGGGAGACCAGGAGAAGCACCTGGCTCCTGCCATCGGATCAGGATGGTGTGCCGGCCGCAGCGCACCAGCCGCGGCGGCCATTGGAGGGTGAACCAACGGCAAAGGAAGACCTTTCTCTCTGTATCTCTCTCTCTCACTGTCCACTCTGCCTGTCAAAAAAAAAAAAAAAAAAAAAAAAAAAAAAAAAAAAAGGAGCAGGGTGTGTGGGGTGGACACACACCTAACACATCCTAGACAATTTTTTAACTCCACGAGTAATGAAAAACATACAGGGAACGAAGAAGAATGAGAAAACCAGTAGGCTTATTATCTAGAAAGCTGCAGCTTGAAGAAGTAGAGTGCTATAGTCAACACTGCTGGTAGTTGACCAGGTACCCTTACTGGGGGCTGAGTGCTAGTATCAGCTCACAGCTATGTACTCCTCTTGAAAATCACCCATGGTTTTCTAAAAAGTGCTCCTAGGGGCCAGTGCTGTGGTATAGTGGGTTAATGCCCTGGCCTGAAGTGCTGACATCCCATATGGGTGCTGGTTTGAGTCCTGGCTCCTCCACTTCCCATCCAGCTCTCTGCTATGGCCTGGGATAGCAGTAGAAGATGGCCCATGTCCTTGGGCCCCTGTACCCACATGGGAGACCCGGAAGAAGCTTCTGGCTTTTGACTTCGGATTGGCACAGTTCCGGCCTTTGTGGCCAATTGGAGAGTGAACCAGTGGATGGAAGATCGATCTCTCTCTCTCTCTGCCTCTCCTCTCTCTGTGTAACTCTGACTTTCAAGTAAAATAAATAAATCTTTAAAACAAACAAGCAAAAAAGTGCTCCTAGCCTTACCCTGTAGAGCCTGAGAAGTTTCGCCTTCCTCTGGGATGGCCTTAGTCAACGTCTATTTGATAAGTGGGAATGAAATACTGTATAACCTTCGGTGCCAGTGAGACTCCAGAGCTCCCTGCAGAACCAGGCTGAGGCTAGACGAACTGAAAACATAACATTGTCTGGTCATTCTTCTGCCCTATCCTGCGTCTATCATTCTGTCACAGATGTCTCCTTAGAACTTTCCCTCAATAAATCACTTGTATCAGAATCCCTCATCTCAGGCTCAGAAAAAAAAGGATTGGGAAGTCAATATGCAATCAATATATAACTCACTTATTGGCTAAGCGAAACCCAAATGTAAATATGAATGCTTGTGAAGCTAAAGAAAGAAAAATGTTCATGCATTCATTTTGGAGATAAAACCAAAGTCAGGACTGTATCCAAGCAACAAATGATCTTCCCTGTTTAATATGGTAGTCACTAGCCATATGTGGCTATTTAATAACAAAGTTAAAAACTCAGTTCTTCAGTCATAATTCACAACATCTACAGAGCGCTGATCTCCATGTGGCTAATGGTTACGTTATTGAACAGGACATATATGGGACATTTCCATCAACACAGTTTTATTCTACAATGAGGATCTGGAACATTGACCTGAAGATGAGGTAAACAGGAAGAGTAGGGGAAAAGTGCTGAGTCGCATACCTGGTATTCAATCTCTATAGAAATTCTGAATTGATAGATAAGACTGTCTAGGAATGATGTATAATAAAATTGCTAACTAATGACTCTTATAATACAGTGTAAAATGGATTCTAACAGTTTGTACTGTAAGTATAAAAATTAGAGAGTTGGCAGGTATAAGGGACACAGAAGCATTTCAAAGTCTCTTGGCCACAGCTGTTGAGAAAGGGAAGAAAGAGATGGATGCAAAGTTTTCTAATTGTCTCCTTTTATTGTAGTAGGGATATGAGGATATGGGGGTAGATACAGTGTATATTATTGTGGAAATCAGTTAGGAGTTTGATTATAAAATATAGTAAGGGAGAAATTATCTGATCCCAAGAGCAGAGAAAAGAGGAAATCCACTAGTGAAAAGTAGAACTTCCAGTTAACAAAGAAAGGAAAGGAATAGAAAGCACACAATTGCGGCCGGTGCTGTGGTGCAGCAGGTTAACACCCTGGCCTGCAGTGCCAGCATCCCATATGGGCGCTGGTTCAAGACCTGGCTGTTCCACTTCCCATCCAGCTCTCTGCAGTAGCCTGGGAAAGCAGTGGAAGATGGTTCAAGTCCTTGGACCCCTGCACCTGCATGGGAGACCTAGAAGAAGCTCCTGGCTCCTGGTTCCTGGCTTCAAATTGGTGCAGCTCTAGCCCTTGCGGCCAACTGGGGAGTGAACCATTGGATGGAAGACCTCTCTCTTTCTCTCTGCCTCTCCTCTCTGTGTGCAACTCTGACTTTCAAGTAAATAAATAAATCTTTAAAAAAAAAGAAAGCACACAATTATGTCAGTAAGAAAATAAGTGAAAATAATGTAAAAGTCAATAAAGCATTAAGTAATATGGAAGAAATCAAATCAAGTAGATGAGTCATGATACTAAATACAAATGTGTTGAATTCTTTCAATAAATGACAGATTGAGTGAAGACAAATTGACATAAAACCCAACAATTCTATGTTGTTTATAAGAAAATGCTTACAGATAAATATAGTAGCAGACAAATAGTTAAAAAAAATCAGATGTGGATATGAATATCAGACAAAGGGGTATTTAAAAGTAAATGCACTAAACAAACTCTTACTAATGCAAGGAACATTCTTAAAACAGGAAAGTTGACAAAGGATTTGAATGAGTGGTCCAATAATTGGCAAAGTATGAAGAAATACTCATATTAGCAATGAGAGTAAGGAAATAAAACTCATAACGAGACTCTCCTAGAAAGAAGAAAAGTTTATGTTGGAAAGGTTTACATTATCAAAGTATGGATAGAATTTAAGGCATGCAACACTGTGCTTTACTGGTGAGGAGTAGACTAGTATCATCATTCCGTAACAACATCTAGCAGAACTTACCAAATGTGATGGTACATATGCCTTATGGCCCAGCAGTCCCACACAAATCCCCATACAATATGTCTTGTAGTCAAGATAACTTTAACCATTGCTACATCCAAGTTTAACATTAGAGAATAAAACAGTACAGAGAAAACACATGAAAAGCCACAATTCTTGAGAGGGATTTCAACATCTCTCTCTAAATTTGTCAGAGTTCTTCATAAATAAAAAAATAAATAATGGGAGAATTGTATTAGGAAATTCAGCTTTGGTCCAATCCTAAAAAACTTTAATCTTTGTTAGGTATCCATACTTCAGTTGCTTACATAATCTCACATGTCAGCAAACACTGGCACTATGTCTAGTCCATGTTGAATGGTCAAAATGTTGAATGAATAGCATGTTAAATATCCAGCAAAGATGCTGATACTGTGACTAAATAAGACCACAGAATTTTAATATATGGAAGTTGCTTACAGAAGGTTTTTTAAAATGAAATCTACAAGATTGAATAGAAATATTATAGAAATAAAAACAATAGAGTTTCCAGCAATTTATCTGTTTTCATGAGATTAGGGTTTATGTTTCTTTCTCACTTCTCTTAGATGCTTTTTTTTTTTTAAACAGGCAGAGTGGACAGTGAGAGAGAGAGAGGCAGAGACAAAGGTCTTCTTTTTCCATTGGTTCACCCCTGCAGTGGCCGCTGGCTGGCGCACTGCGGCCGGCACACCGTGCTGATCGGAAGCCAGGAGCCAGGTGCTTCCCCTGGTCTCCCATGTGGGTACAGGGCCCAAGCACTTGGGCCATCCTCCACTGCACTCCCTGGCCACAGCAGAGAGCTGGCCTGGAAGAGGGGCAACTGGGACAGAATCTGGTGTCCCGCATTAGAACCCGGTGTGCCGGCACCACAGGGGAGGATTAGCTTAGTGAGCCACAGCATCTACTGTCTTAGGTGCTTTTAATGCTGCTATATCCTAACAACTACCAGCAACATTAAACACAGTTTTGCGTACAGAAAGGTCCTTGCTATGGAGTCTAATGAGATGATTTGTAATGGGATCCAACTCAAATGACCACTATTATTAACTATTATTAACTCTGGTACTGCAACCTAAAGTGAGTTAATGCACCACAGGATAAAACAAATTGTTAATCTGTTTTCAGCAATTTTGGAAATAAGGACGCACATACCCAATATTCCATTGGTTTGTGGGCAAACTTTTATAATAGGTCATAAAATAAATACACTCTTTTGCATGTGTTGAAAACAGGATTCTCCAGTGCAACAGTGTTGAGGGGTGCAATCTTTAATACTGATTACCTCATTAGGGCTCTGCTCTTATAAATAGTTTAATGATATTATTGGAGGAGTGGGTTAATTATGCCAAGAGTGGGTTCCTCATCTCTTTCTCTGTCTTTCCCTGTCTCTCTCTCTCCTACACATACACATATTCATACACATATACACACACACACGTACACACACACACACACTCCTATGCACTTCCATCATGAAAGGAAGCACCAAGAAGGTTTTTACTAAATGCAGGCCCCTTGACCTTGGACTTCTCAGCTTCTGGAAGTATAAGAAATAAAACTCTGTTCTTTACAAATTACCCAGTCTTCAGTTTTCTGTTATAGATGCATAAAATAAATGGATTAAGAATATCTACAGGCAGCCTTTCATGAAGGTTGAAAAATACATTATTGTTACTGTCATTGCTGCCACCATCACTATGTCCACCAGCCAATTCCACTATCACCGCCATCTTGCCACTCCTACAACCACCACCTCCTCCACTGTCTCTGCCTCCATGACGGCCATTTTATATTTGCAGAGAGCATTTTCTTTTTGAAGTACTTTCTTGCTTGACTTGATCCACCTAACAACCTTACAACTAAGTAGATCTATATTAAAGCTTTGGAGATAATGCAGCAAGGATCTCCCCTTAATTGAAGAGCTAATTCCAAACTCAAGCCATTGCCCAGAGCACTATGCCAAGGGGACAAGCACAATGCTGGGTGGCACGCTAATGTCTCCCCTTACTGAGCTGTGCTCACTGATGATAGAAGAGAGTGTTGATCCCACATTTCTGGTGAAAAGCTATCAAAAGTCAGGCTTTTTTGAATGTCATTTATTTGATGTCTTAATTTTTTCTACTTCTTTTAGATTTTTTTTCTGGTTGTTGCTAATTTACAAAGTCTTCCCCAATTCCTTTGCATTATTTTTATTCATTAAGTTGAAAATTTGAAGCATAGCTGAAGGATTAAAAAATAGTTTACTATTTTAGGTTCATGCCCTGAAAGCCAAATCACTGACAAAGCCATGAAGATCAAAGGATTTGGAAGGTGGAAAACCACAGCATTCAAGGCTGCAGGTGCTACCCGCTAACTGGGCTAATTGGGCTCAGGAACTTCAAGGTGAGAATATAAACAAGCCAAATAACCATGAGGAATAATTGTGCACTCAAAAATTGTACCTCAGGGCAAATGTTGTGGTTCAATGTGTTAAGCCACTGCTTGAGAGATCTATATTGCAAATCTGAGAGCCAGTTTGAGTCCTGGCACTACTTTCAATCCAGTTTCCTGCTAATGCATCCTTGGAGCCAGCAGATGATGGCTCAAGTGTTTGGGCCCCTGCAACTTGCAGAGGAGATCCAGATGGCGTTCCTGGCTTCTGGCTTTGTCCTGGCCAGCCCTGGATGTTGTACACATTTGGGGAGTGAACCAGTGGATGGAGATTCATTCATATTCATTCTCATTCTCTCTCTCTCTCTCTCTCTCCCTCAATCTTTCTCTCTCTTTCTCTCTATGGGCCAACTCCGCCTTTTGAATAGATGAAAATAAAAAAAACACTTTAAAACACTTTAACCTTTAAAGAAAGTTGTGATTCTTTTGAACAAAATGAACTTATTAATAAAAATAAACTAGCAACTTAAATCAGAGTTTTAAAATCATGGCACAACTGTTGAATCTTAATGTGAAATAAAATAATGTTGTAGCCAATGTATTAAGACTTTTAGTTCATTGTTCCCAAATTGTATGCCAATGCACACCAGGAGACTGTAGCAAATTCATAAGGCCGAGGCAGGTTATTTTAAGATTTTGAAGAATATAGCAATATTCAACCTGTCAGATACCTTGTAAATTATTAGATCAAGGGTACACTTTCTAGATGAGATGCTACTACATACCTTTTGGTGACATTACCAAATGCAAAGCTGTATATCTGGCAATTGACATGACAACCCCCTCCAAATGCCAGTTTTGTTTGAAAATTGATACAAATATGGAGTGTATAGTATCCAAACTTTTTTCCAAAGTTGAATGAGTTGTTCAGTGCCCAAAAGATATTCACCTCTCATCAATGTTTTAAGAATGAGAATTATTCTCACATTTCAAGTTATGTCTATTATTTGAGATGACATTAAGTTGTTTGGGTCAAACTAATTAATAAATGGAATGGGTATTTCTTTTCACCTGGGGTGCTACGACACAATTACTGAAATAACTGAGAGTACCTTGAGCTAAGAACTATGGGAATCGCTGCATTGGGTGCAAGAAGTGAAATCAAAGCTCCATAAACATCGTCATCAAGGTCTCTTTCTAGTGTGTGTGTGTGTGTGTGTGTGTGAGAGAGAGAGAGAGAGAGAGAGAGAAGGACAGAGGGAAATACATCAAAATTCAACAGTGGGCAGTAGAGGAAGGACAGAACTTTTCTCCATGGTTTTCTATATTTACCAAACTGCTTATGATGAGCAGATATTTTTCTCATATAGTGAAAGAAAATGAAAGGTTATTAATAATGACTCCCCAGAGGAGAACATTTGCTTCCACGAAACAAGTATTTCCTGAACATACCACAGGGCTTCATTGCTGGAGCAGCTTTATCTCCTGCTGCTGCTTCTCCAGCCTTCTACTCCACATCCATAGGAACTGGCTCTGAGATCAGAGAGATTTTGAAGAAACCTATTTCCACATTCATCTTTTCATGGTTGTGCTTGAAACAGAGCCCGTTTTCCACTGCAGCCTTCAGGAAATGAACCTGGCTTGGGGTTTCCAGGTGATGGGGTTTGGCAGCCTAACAGCTGGCATGTCAAGCAAGACACTGCTGACTGATGAGGCAGGGCCTGCCGAGGTCATGGAGCTACTGCAAGGGATCAGGTTTCTGGCTCCATTCCACGGTGCAGTAATGACCTGCAGGCGTCCTGCAGGTTGGAGGTATATCATTGGAAATCTGCCCTTTGGACATTCACACTCAAAAGTACCCCTGAGTAAAAAGAGATCCTGGGTGTTTCAATGTTAAAATTGGTAAGCTCCTGAGAATTCGAATTTTGTATAAATTAGAGTGCTACCAAAAGAATTGTTCTGGATAGTATTTTTGAAGTGACTGGGACATACATATATTGTCTTTGTTTTACTGGTGGCAACAGAAAGTAATCTCAAAATGTTCTGCTTAAGAGGGGATTTTCATTTTAATTTGTGAGATAATTGGCTTTGTTTCACTTAAATTATTTAAATTTTTTAATTTTAAAAAATATTTATTTATTTGAAAGGCAGAGTTACAGAGAGAAAAGAAGAGAGAGGGAGAGAAAAAAGGAGAGGCAGAGAGATCTTCCATTCATTGGTTTGCTACCCAAATGCCTGCATCAGCCACACCTGGTCCAGACTAAAGTCAGGAGCCAAGAACTCCATCTGGCTCTCCCACATAGGTGGCAGGGGCCCAAACACTTGGGCCATCCTCTGCCACTTCCCAGGCAATGAGTAGGGTGCTGGATCAGAAGTGGAGCAGCTGAGTCATGAACCCATGTGCATATGGGATGCTGGCATTTTAGTTGGTAGTTTAACCAGCTCAGTCACACCATGGCCCATTTCATTTTAAATTTGTTGACTGATAATGCTTTTCATGTATTAAACTGTTCAGTCCTCATACCAGTCCCATGAGGTGGTACTAGTAAACCTATTTTTAGCGGATGAGAAAACTGAAGCACACAGAAGCAGACAGAATCACTACACTGTCACTGTTCCTTTGGGAACTTACTCTCTTATAATAGTATCCTTTTATTAGACATGAGTATAATACTAAATATTTTTAAAATCCAAAATTTATTTTCCTTAATTTTATGAGATTCTTAAAACATTCATTACAAAATGTCTATACTTCCATTATTACATTTATTAAATTATCATTTGTCTTTACAAGTCTATCTCCCCCACTAAATATGACCAAATATTGTTTTTCTCTAGAGCTGCATTGTCTAGTACATAGTAGGTGCATAATAGATATTTGGTAAGGAAATAAAAGCAGACACCACAGATAGCAGTTTCCATGGTGCTGTAACTCTGTCCCCTGGGCCTTCCTTGGAGGTCATTTGCAGACATTTCCTGTGTATGGTGCAGGCTTCCTGAATCTCTCCACTTGAAGCAATTCTTTTGCTGCTGGGGAATACTTGCGTGGCTAAGTATGGAGTAGTCAGTGGCTTAACTTCTGGCAACATACAACCAATAAGAAATGGGAGTTGCTACATAGGCACTCCAGCTTCCTTCTTCTTTTTTTTTTTTTTTTAAAGATTTTATTTATTTATTTGACAGGTAGAGTTACAGACAGTGAGAGAGAGAGAGAGAGAGAGAGAGAGAGACAGACAGACAGACAGAGAGAAAGGTCTTCCTTCTGTTGGTTCACTCACCAAGTGGCTGCAATAGCGGTGCTGCGCCGGTCCGAAGCCAGGAGCCAGGTGCCTCCTCCTGGTCTCCCATGTGGGTGCAGGGGCCCAAGGACCTGGGCCATCCTCCACTGCACTCCCGGGCCATAGCAGAGAGCTGGACTGGAAGAGGAGCAACTGGGACTAGAACCGGCATCCATATGGGATACCGGCACAGCAGGCAGAGGATTAACCTACTGCGCCATGGTGCTGGCCCCCCAGCTTCCCTTTTCCTGGATAGGACAATTCTAAGCTATGTTCCACCATGCCTCAGACTATCTGCAGCAGCCCTGAGCCTGGCTGACCACACCCATTGCTTGTTCATGAGCAAGTCCTTTCCTGGGTTCTCCTCCTACCTGGCATCCATACTCCATTCCCTAGGACTAGCAAGGAAACAAACTCTGCCAGCAACCTAAATGAGTTAGGAAGTGAATTCTTCCCCAGTTTGGACCCTGCACAGGAAAGCAGAAGGAAATGCTGCCCAGCTGACACCTTTATGACAGCCAGTGAGAGGTGAGTAGCGGTCCCAGTCAAGCTGTGTCTGACAACAGACCATCAAAAGCTGTGAGGATGTCAATCAATACATGTTGTTTCATGAAAGTTTATGGTGACTTGAGTAGCAGGTAAAGCTGCCACATGTGGCCGGCGCCGTGGCTCAATAGGCTAATCCTCCGCCTAGCGGCGCCGGCACACCGGGTTCTAGTCCTGGTCTGGGTGCCAGATTCTGTCCCGGTTGCCCCTCTTCCAGGCCAGTCCTCTGCTATGGCCCGGGAGTGCAGTGGAGGATGGGCCCTGCACCCCATGGGAGACCAGGAGAAGCACCTGGCTCCTGGCTTCGGATCAGCACGGTGCGCTGGCCGCAGTGCACCAGCCGCGGTGGCCATTGGAGGGTGAACCAACGGCAAAAAAGGAAGAGCTTTCTCTCTATCTCTCTCTCTCTCACTGTTCACTCTGCCTGTCAAAAAAAAAAAAAAAAAAAAAAAAAAAAAAAAAAGCTGCCACATGCAATGCCGGCATTCCCTATCTGAGCTAGTTCATGTCCTGGCAGCTCAACTTCAGATGCAGCTTCCTGCTAATGTGTCTGGGAAAACAATGGAGGATGGCTCAAGGGCTTGTGGCCCTGTCTTCCATGTGGGAGACCTGGAAGAAGTTCCTGTTTCTCAGCTTCAGCCTGGCCCAACCCTGGCCATTGTGCCCATCTGGGGGGTAATCCAGTGGATGGAAGGTCTGTCTGTCTGTCTGTCTCTTGGCATGTCCTTCTTTCTCTGTAACTCTGACTTGCACATAAATAAATAAATCTTAAAAAATATAGATTGTGGTAGCTGGAAATGGGGTGCTGCCTTAACAAAAACGTGTATATAAGTTTGCTTTGACTGCCATAACAAAATACCACAGGTAGCTTAAACTACAGAAGTTTATTTCTCACAGTACTGGGGATCAAAGTCCAAGATGGAGGTATCATCATGGTTGTCTCTTCTGAGCCTCTCCTCCACTTACAGATTTGTGTGCCTTGGCTGTGCCTTCCTCTTGTCATTTCTCTATGAAGCATATTCAGTGATGGTCCTAGCCTTATGTTTACATTTAACCTGAATACCTCTTTACAGTCCCTGTCTCTAAATATAGTCTCATGGAGAGTAGAAGCTTCAACATATGAACTGTGGGAGGGACACAATTCAGTCTGTAGCAATGTAGAAGGTTGTTTGTAACCCGAGAGTGAGCATAGGCTAGAGGAATTTGGAAAAACAGTACAGAAAGCATAAATTGCCATGAACAGACGCTTAGCAGAATCCTGGACTTCGGAATGCTGATAGTGAGGACTCAGAGGAAGTGAGAAAGATGTTACCGAAAACTGGAGGAAGGGAGATATTTGTTATGTAAATCATGGTGAAATTGTTTCCTGCAGTGATGTAGCAAGCAGAACTTGTAAGTAAGTGATAAACTTTGTTTTATAGCTAAAGAAATTTCCAAGAAAAGTGTTGAAGGAGTCACCTGATTTCTTCTTTCTGTTAGGAGAGGCAAAAGTTGAAGGAACAATTTTCCTTACTAACTCTGAGACTCTGATAAAATATTTGATGCTATTTAGATGCTAAAGATGTTAAAATGAAGAGATTGATTCTCAGGAAAATATGTTCTAAAGAAAACTATTAGTGTGTAATATACAACTGTGTTAAAACAGAAAAAAATCAAAAGATCATAGGATACAGTCACAGCCAGGTGCCCCTTTAAAATAATTATGAGTGTATCACACAGATCTTCTCAATCAAACCAGAGAACATTCTAGGAAGCTTAAGGGCATTGTCCCTCAGGCTTCTCATCAGGAGGCCAGGGGTTTACCTTTAAAAGACCTATGCATGTGCCTTTTGCCTAACAGACTGAACCACAGTGAAATCCAATAAAGTTTACAAAGCTTTAAAGAAATTATGTTGCTAGAAACATAGCCAGCTTGACCTGAAAGGAATAGGGAGAGTATGAAATAAAGGAGATGCATTTGTCAGTACTGTGTTATTATAACAAAATATCTGAAGCAGGTTAACTTTATGTAGAAAAATGGCTATTTTGGCCCATGGTTCTGGAAGCTCAAAGTCCAAAATTGGGTGGGCCCAACTGATTTGGCTTTCACTCTGGGATAGTTGTCAGGTAGCACAGGACATCACAGAGAAAGAGATAAGCAGTATGAGCATCTGTCTGTCTGTCTCTGATCTCTCTTTTTCTCATATAAAGTCACCAAGATTTCATCATGGAGACTCTACTCTAAAGATCTAAACTACTCTTATTAACCTCCCAAAAATCTGACCTCTAAACACCACAATAGGATTAAGTTTTCATGCTTACTACCATTAACTTAGGACTTTTGAGTTTTAACTCCTGCATGAATTTGGGGCCAAATCATATTAGAGCCATAAATTCTACTGGTTATAGAAAGCCCACTAACAAAACTCTTAGGCTATGAAGGTGTGCTACCTTTCATTAAAAATGGAGGGCAGAACAAAGAACCCAGAGGATGGAGCCTGAAGGGACCATTCTTGTGCCTTGAAATTTAATCAGGGAGCTCCCAACTTCTGCAAGGCTGGGTTTCAGACAGTCTCAGGCCTTGCCTCATCCTCTAGCTTGAAAGAGAATTTTTACACCTGCTGTACTACTTGCTTGCGTATTACATGCTAGAAGGCTGGGAGAAAAGAATCTGTCTTCTTACTTCCAGCAGTCCACAGCTGGAGAAGATTTGTGCCTTGGCACCTGTACTCCACAGATTATATCCAAGGCCCCATTGCCACCCAATCCTGATCTAGATGTGGGAATTTATCTTTTGTGATGATTTACAATGGGATGAGACTTTGGGGCTCTTGGGCTGGGATGAATGCATTCTCATGGGAAATGTATATTGAGGACCAGAGTAGACAGCCCCCAGGCCCCCAGGGTGACTCCTCAGTGATTCAACCTCTTAATGCTCATATCTGTGTGTGATACCCACTCCATGTATGTGAGCAGGACCTGTGACTTGCTTCTAATCTATTATAGAATATAGCAAAGGGGATAAGCTGTCACTTCCACGGTTGTGATAAACGGCAAAGGGAGTGGCATGTCACTCTCACACTTAGCTTACATTATGTGGCAATAGTGACGAGATACCACTCTTTGATCACATACACAGAATTATTAGGATCCATACATAAATTCTGAGCAGATTATCTCTCCTTCTTCTACTGTCTTTAAGAAGTAAGCTGTCATAACTTCTATGGTTTCAAAGAAAAGAATTCTGCTGACATCCTAAAGAAGCTTGGAAGTAGATTCTTCCCCAGTTTAGTCCCAGAGAGAGTGGAAGCCAGCTTACCCTCCGATTACAGCCTGTGACACCTCAAGTGGAGGACCCAGTTTTGCCACACTTACATTCTGAAATTACAGAAATTCTGATAATAAATATGCTCTTTTAAGCCAATGAGTTTGTGAGAATTTTTCATTAAACCTTTAACCTTTTAGGTAACAATATTAAGCATCAATTCTGTTGAACCATGATATGCTGCTTGGGAATGCCTGAAATGACAGATTTATTATCAATGTAGAGGCAACAGAATAATGCTTCTACTTAAAATTTACATGGAAAAATGATAAAACTATAGGGTTTGACAGTTCCACCAAAGCAGTCTATGGCTGCCATCTTAGTGTCCCAATTTCTGTAAGATGCTAAACGAGAGATAAAATTAAATCTTTCAAGTTCCAAGCATGAGTGGGAGTCACAGAGAACCACATGCTTTTTTTCCCTTTTGATTTGGAAAGAAAGATTATTTTCAGTTAGGTCACCACTGCCAGGAGAGAAGAGCTGGGGCAAATAAAATGTCCCTGAGAGTGTCATTCCACTCTATAAAGAATTTTCCAGTTATCAAAGTGCAACCATTCTCAATTGATGAGTTCAGCTGTCAGGAGTTCAGTGTGGGCTACTCTACAGGAAACCAAAAGAGGACTGAACAGACACCTATGATCTGGGGATTTACACTGGACCTCAAATATGATTACCTTAGGGAGTAGTGAGGCCAGTGTGGGAAGAGAGAGTGAGCGGCCTGGATGGAAGCTTATTCATTTGCTTCTCAGCATTTACTCTCATTGATGGTTTCTGTTTAAATCATCTGCTAATCCACTTGCGAAGACTGTGTGGATTATATGTATAATGAAAGACTTTCCAAAGGCTCTGAATACTCTACCTGTAGAAAAGAAAGTTGTATGGCACTAACAATAGGAAATCATAGGTAGGTATCTAGAATGATATCCTTGCCAACTGTGAGAATTTATACACTAAATGTGGGCTTTCTAAAGGTTTGAATCAACCATTCCCTACCCACAGAAACACTATCTGACATTAACTTTTTCTGTGGCCTTGGGAAAAACCACTGTACCTACCTGAGTCTGTTGTTTCATATGTTAGAAGAAACAGCAGGGTTATGTAAGAAGGCAGAATTGTTTTTCTGACTGAGCACCATTTGTACATGTAACACTTTTTCTGCCCAACATAGCTTTATCATCAGGAGGTAGTGTGGTGTGGCAATTACAAACAGGGGTTTTAAAGTCATATAGGTTTAGGGTTTGCATCCTGGGCCTTTCCAGTTGCATGGGATGTTCAACAAATTATTTAACCTTACTGGGCTTTGCTTTCTTCACTTGAAAGCTGGAGCTAATATCACTCACATGAAAAGGCTGATGTAAAGCTAAATGAGACAGGGCATCCGTCAGTTGTCTGATTAGGTTGCCTAACAAACCACTCCCACATTCAGGGTCATACAATGAGGATAGGGCTGGAGGCACTCTGCTTCGGATTGCAGCATTCAAGTAGTGTGGGGTGACTCTGCTTTGGGCACCACAGACTCTTTTGGAATCACTGAACTATCCAAGTTATGTTCTTCTAATGATGACAGCAAAAGGGCAAAGGGAAACCCTTTGCTCACCTCATTCCTTTGGCCAAACAGGTCACATGACCAAGCTGACATTCCAAGGATGGGGAAGTGCTCAGTTCTTTATGAGACTGTGACAAGAGGAATGAAGAACTGAGTTCATTAATTCAATCTACTAGAGAGGATATACATGAAGCACCTATATATACATAGCTATACATAGTATCTGATACACAAGGTCATGACTGATCATGGACAACTCTGCAATGATATTGTTTTGCCAACCTTTTCCAGACTTGTCCTTTCTTTTGTTACTTTAGCCAAGAGGGAAATTTTCTTCTGCTCAAAAATACCACCACCCTTCTCACTGGTCTGTTATTACAAAATACATTTCTTTCCATGGGATTGTGATATTTTTCCCTGTACTTCCACCTAAAGAAAATATTTCCTGGGAAAGCACATAGTTATTGTTAACCCTTTAGGGAAGAAGAACACACAAAAGGAAGAAAGAAAGGGCATGGGGCAACCAAAAGCAGCTTGGTTTCTAATGTTAAAACTGAATTCTGGCCGGCGCCGAGGCTCAATAGGCTAATCCTCCACCTTGCGGCACTGGCACACCGGGTTCTAGTCCCGGTCGTGGCGCGGATTCTGTCCCGGTTGCCCCTCTTCCAGGCCAGATCTCTGCTATGGCCCGGGAGTGCAGTGGAGGATGGCCCAAGTGCTTGGGCCCTGCACCCCATGGGAGCCCAGGAGAAGTACCTGGCTCCTGCCTTCGGATCAGTGCAGTGTGCCAGCTGCAGCGCACCGGCCACAGCGGCCATTGGAAGATGAACCAATGGCAAAAGGAAGACCTTTCTCTCTGTCTCTCTCTCTCTCTCACTGTCCACTCTGCCTGTCAAAAATAAATAAATAAAAAAAAAACTGAATTCAACTTAAAAATTTGGTGGATTTGAACAAAGCAATGAATCATGATGAGTCAAGGTTTCTTCCTCTACATGACTGGGTTAAAGACATTCACTAGCCAGGATAGCCTTGTGGCACAATGGGTTAAGCTGTTGCCTGTGACACTGGCACCCCATATGAGCACAAGTTCAAGTCCTGCCTGGTTCTGTTCCCATCCAGCTCCCCTTCTAATGTTCCTAAAAAGGCAGTAGACAATGCCACAAATACCTGGGCCACTGCCATCCACATGGGAGACCCAGGTAGAGTTTCAGGGAACTGACTTCAGCCTGGTTCAGCCCTGGCCAATGCAACCATTTGGGCAGTAAGCCAGTGGATGGATGGCCTCTCTCTATCTCTCCTTGTCTCTGTGTAACTCTGCCTTTAAAATAAATAAAATACATCTTTAAAAAGTTATTCATTAGCTGTTGTAAGAATGCCACAAAATAATGAGTATTAAACAGTAGTAAGAGCAGCACTTTCTAAAATAATACCCAGTGTTTGATAACTGTATTCTTGATTTTAGGAAGGCCTGTTTCTGAGGATATTTCATCAGAAACTGCAGATCACGATAGATCTGCTGCCTGCTGTTCTCCCATACTAGCTTCTGCTCAGGGAGCAGAGCTGGGGAAAAACAAGCAATCTGAGGAAATCACAACTATGTATGTCCTGTGGCTGTGTGGGCTCGGCTCTAACCCTTCCTTCTTGGAGTTACAGTAGGAGACTGGAGTCACTGAATTGACACTGGGAAAGGCATTCTTTCTTTCTTTTTTTTTTTTTTTTTTTTTTTTTTGACAGGCAGAGTGGACAGCGAGAGAGAGAGAGAGAGAGACAGAGAGAAAGGTCTTCCTTTTGCCGTTGGTTCACCCTCCAATGGCCGCTGTGGCCGGTGCGCTGCGGCCGGCACATCACGCTGATCCGAAGCTAGGAGCCAGGTGCTTCCCCTGGTCTCCCATGCGGGTGCAGGGCCCAAAGACTTGGGCCATCCTCCACTGCACTCCTGGGCCACAGCAGAGAGCTGACTGGAAGAGGAGCAACGGGGACAGAATCCGGCACCCCAAACAGGACTAGAACCTGGTGTGCCAGCACTGCAGGCAGAGGATTACCCTATTGAGTTGCAGCACCGGCCGGGAAAGGTATTTTGAACCCTGGAGGAGACATTCAGCAATTGACCTAATCATAGTTGTAAATAACTTTCCAGGATGCCCTATTACTGACAATTACACTAAAATATATATTTTGTTTATGCTTACCTTGGTCTTCAGGGTGACAAGTGATGCTAAACTCTTGGGAAGGAGTAGCTGGGAGCCTTTATTCATGGAGACCCAGTCTAATTTAACTGGGACACTGGCAGCTGCCTTTCAGCTCCAACTATTCTCTTTCCTTCCGAGCTGAGATGCAGCATCCATCCATTTGTGGTTACAGAACTACCACAAGGAGCTGTTGGGGACCTGGGGAAGGTGTGTGGTCAACAGTCTGCCCTGTTCAGGTTGGAAGAAGGGATGTATGCACCTGCTGTGAAAACTTGCCCTGGATGATGGGTTCTTCTTTTATACTGGAGTAACAACTAAGTTGCTTAAACTTAAGTTTGCTCCAAGTTTTGAAAGGGAATGTTAAGGTAGATTAAGTAAAATGCTGCAAAGCACTGGAGGGAAAAGAGATGGTATTTATAAATAAGAGGTTTATGTCAGTCCTTTTTTTTACTTTTTAAAAAATATGTATTTATTTAGTTGAAAGGTAGAGCTGAAGAGGGAGAGAGAGAGGAAGCCAGAGAGGGAGAAGAGGGAGGGGGAGAGGAGGGAGAAGAAGAAGGGGAGGGGGAGGAGGAGAGAGAGGGAGAGAGCTTCCATCTACTGGTTAATTGCCCAAATGGTTGTAATGGCTGGGGCTGGGCCAGGCTGAAATCAGGAGCCTGGAATTCTATCTGGATCTCCCATGTGGTTAGCAGGGGCCCAAGTACTTGGGGGCACCTTCTGTTGCTTTCCCAGGTGCATTAGCAGGGTGCTGGATCTTAAGTGGAGCAGCTCGGACTAGAACCATCACTTATATAGGATACTGGTGTTGTAGGTGGTGGCTTAGCCTGCTGCACTACAACACTGACCCCCAATGTTTGTTTACTTCTAAAGGAGAGAGAGGGGGTGGATGAGATAACAGACTGGCAGGACACATATCAAATAATAACCCATTATCATAGTAGAAGACTGCTTTTCAGAATTTTTCCAATTTGGTGGATCATAACAACAAAGAGACATAATAAATCTGGCTTTGGTTTTGTTTTTCTTTTCTTTGAAAACAAGATTACCTTCGCTTGTTGATCCTGATTTTAGACAAGCAAGAGAAGCTGGGGCCAGTCTCATGTTTTACTTTCCCTGTCTCTGGGGCAGGGGGATGATTAGAAAGGCAATACAGAATCTGGAAGCAGGGATCCCAGAAAGTGGGAGGGGCCAAAGTGTGAGAGTCCAGGTCTGTTGTACTCACAGGTTTGGCAAACATAGAAAGACTAGAGATAACTTAAACATAGGACTAACAGCCTGTCCCCCACAATGAAAGCCTGGGTTCTGATGTTTCAGATCAACTGGATGGACAGCACTGTGGTACTTTTGAAACAGTGTGTTGGAGCTGGGCTTTTAACATATAGGTAACATATCCAATAAGTTCCTCCCACTTTATAATTACATTGTGCTTTTCAAGGAAATCAAGGATCTTGATAACAAATACACCTTTCCTTCTGTGAGAAGTCTGGGTTTTTCTTAAATGCCTTTGACAATGACATGTTACAAGGACTTCCTGCTTCTCTTCGTGCCCATCTAATATCCTCCTACCACCTGCAGGGTTACACATCAATTGTTTGTACAATTGGTTGGTACACATTAAATGAACCAATTCATTGTGTAATAAAACAATTTCTTGATGAGACCTGTGCCCTTCATGTATGGAGTTTTAACAAACCCCAAATTTCTGAAATTTGTTTCAAAAGCCACTCCCCACCCCCACTAACACCTAGTCCCCACCTGTCCATCTGAGTACTCTCCCACTCTCTCTCTAGTACCCTCTGCTCCAGTCCCCCCAGGCCCAGGTCATCTATGTTTCCTTGAAACTCCCTACATTTGTTCCTGACAGAGTCTTTCACCAGTTCTTCCTTCTGCCTCTGAATTCACCCCCCGCCCCCCCAGGCTTCCCTGCCTAGTCTTCTCCTAGCTTGCCTGCTAGGTTCAGGGAAGTGCCCTGATGCGCACACAGATAGGCATTTAGAAATGGAAATAGGAGGCCTGGCTGAGTGAACAAAAGGGCATTGAATTTCATGTTTTAGGAAAGATGCTTCTATGCCCAACATCGTATTTTAGTAGAAATAGATCTTAAAGCAGCAGCCAGTAAAACCACACTGACTTGAGAGGATAAGAAAACCATGGGGAATCCGATCCATGAGTTTTAAGAGGGGAACTGGTAGAAGAAGATGAAAATAAAAGGAGAGAAGCCACTCAGTTCAGCAAAGGGTAGTGCGAGGCTTTCATGGTACTGGCTACAAAAGTCACCTCGGGGCAACCTGCATTCAGAATCACTGGTAGCTTCATTCAGCCAAGAGTATGGCAAACATCGGATACACAGTTGGAATTCCCAGATGGAAGCTCTCAGAGGGCGGGGGAGACACAAAAAGAAACAGTCCCTTTGCCTTAACTCAGACCAAGAAGAGTATGTCAGTGATGTGGCCATGAGAAGGAGCTTGTAAGGGAGCTTACCCTGGGTCAAAGGGAATGCCAGACAGTTGCCCTGTATGTCAGGAAAGCAGATTTCAAAAAACTTTTAAGGAAACAGAAAATTTCAAGCAAATAAGACCAAGGAAGATGACCTAACTCTAGACACTTAAATCCTGAATGAAAATTGTGCATAATGAAAAGGCAGACAGATAAGCAATTACAGGGGTACTGAGGCAGGCTCATTCTTCAGTGAATTTTCAACATAAACAGTGATAGAGGAGAAAACAAAACAGTTGTGTTTAAGGGCAAGGCAGCCAGTTCTGAAGATTTACCTGTCTTGATCTTACCTCTTTGCTTGAATAGGGTGATTTTTAATGCAATGGTCAAGGGAAGAAGACAAAAAGAAGAGATAGAACTTCTGCTAACATCAAAGTTAGCAAAGATGAAGTTTTGCTTGGGAATTCTCTGCGACTCTTCAATCCCACAAGGATAAAAAGAAGAGTGCTAGCTAGAGTGGCTTTGAAGGATAAATTAGCAAGGGGAAGATGAATAAAGACATAAATATTTAAATGACTTCAAAACTGCTGATTTAGAGAAATCCTATGCTATGATTTTAAAATGGATAGGGCTTTATGTTCAATAATCTTTAAGAAGGTTGTGAAGATTACCAGCAAATCAGAGAATACAAGAGTCTCTGTTTTCATTGCAAAAACAAAGTAGCAACAAAAACTCTGAGGAGTGTGTAAGGATCAAGTTGCTGAAGTCCTTAGTAATCAAATTTTATGTAATCCACAAGATAGTGATTCTCAAATTTTTTATCTCGGTGAGCTCTTAAAATTATTGAACACCCAAAACACATTGGATTATGTGATGCCTCTAAACATTTACCTTGCTTTGTATGAAAACTGAGAAATTTAAAATATAAGAATATAAATTTCATGATCTATTTGGCCTTAACCAGTGATATTATCACATCATACAGCTGCTGGAAAACTCTATACTCAGGAGAGAAAATAAAAAAGGAAAATGATACCTTAGTATTACTATGAAAATAGTTTCAATCTGGCAGATTCCCTGAAAGAGTTCAAGGAAACCTCTAGGGATCCCAAAATATACTTTAAAAACCATTGCAACAAAATTTCTCACCACAGGCCCAAGTAGACATGAACACTAATGTTTGTGACAATATTATCTGTAATAGCAAATACTTGACAATTTCCTTTAGTAATGCAATGGATAAATTGTAAAGGAAAAACAGAAACTATAGGGCAATATTAAAATAAATTTCCTATGTACATATTTGATTTGCATCTCAAAAATGTTATATAAAAATGCAAGTTTATTATATATAATCGGATGTCAGTATGATATCATCTATGTACTTAAAGGGCTGGGCCAGGCTGAAGCCAGGAGCCAGGAACTCTGTCTGTGTCTCCCCTGTGGGTTGTAGGGACCAAGAACTTGAACTGTCATCTAATGCCTCCCAAGGTATGCATCGTAAGGAAACTGGATTGGAAGCCAATGCAGGACTCAAACCAGGCACTCTGAAATAGGATGCAGGCTTCCCAAGCAGAGGCTTAATCTACTTTACTACAATGCCTACCCCAGTGTGAATCATTTAATACAATGTTAACATGCCAAATAATACTTCATAATATTATTGCCATATGAAAATCCAAACCAAACCTAAAGTAAGTATAGAGATGGATTATTTGTTCATTTTTGGTAAAAACCACCAAGGCTTTTAAATATCATCTTGTATTTCTGTTTTAGTATTTTTCAATCTATCTGGAGGCTGCTGCAAAAGGAAAAAGTGATCATTACGTTCCAGTTTCCGTCTACCTGGGACAGTGGTTATTAGATTATGTCCCACAACCATCAGTAGCATCAGCATCATCTGGGGGCTTGCAGAAATGCAAACAAAGAAGCCCACTTCACAGAGTCCATTGCTGAATCAGAATGTCTTGGTGTGGTCCAGGAACCTGGATTATAACAATGGTTCTCTAGGAAGTTCTGATGAAAGTCCAAGTTTGAGAACCAACGTATAAGAATAAACAAATGTGACCATTTGATGTACACTTTGTGCAATGTATCTAATTCCACAGTAATTTTGATAATATTTCTAATGATGTTCTAGTGTTTAAAATGATGTTAGATATGAAAAAAGGTTTTTCAAAGATATTTGCCAGATTTTTCAAGTGTTCTTCATCCTTTGGATGTATCTCTGCTTCTCAGATAAATAAAAATTAAGTATTTGTGATATAAGAAAATTAATTAAACTAATTATTTATAACATAAATATAATACATGAATATAATAAAATATTATGATATATTATAATTAATAATAAAAATTAATAAAAACAGAAGTGAAATGCAAATTCTTTCCAATCCTAGCTTTGTTTGAGATATGGCCCACATTATTATTTGGTTATTAGAGAAGTGTTAGACTTATCTTGTGTTAGAGAATTATCTCAATAATGGGCTATTGCCTAAATAGTAGAGTTGGTTAATTGGTCAGTTTCTATTGAGTATCAGTCAATACCCATTTTATTTTATTTTATTTTTTTATCTTTTATTTAATGAATATAAATTTCCAAAGTACGACTCATGTGTTACAATGGCTTCCCCCCCCATACCGTCCCTCCCACCCACAACCCTCCCCTTTCCCACTCCCTCTCCCCTTCCATTCACATCAAGATTCATTTTCGATTATCTTAATATACAGAAGATCAGCTTAGTATACCTTAAGTAAGTATTTCAACAGTTTGCTCCTACACAGAAACATAAAGTGAAAAATAATAGATGATTTTTTTTAAATGATGATGAAATCAGATCAGACCTATTGTCATGTTTAATCCCAGTGAGAGTCAAGTTGGGAATTGACAATTTCTTTTTTTTTTTTTTTACAGAAGATCAGTTTAGTGTACATTAAGTAAAGATTTCAATCGTTTGCACCCCATAGAAACACAAAGTGAAATATACTGTTTGAGTACTCGTTATAGCATTAAGCCTCAGTGTACAGCACATTAAGGACAGAGATCCTACATGAGGAGTAAGTGCACAGTGACTCCTGTTGTTGACTTTACAAATTGACACTCCTGTTTATGGCATCAGTAATCTCCCTATGCACCAGTTATGAGTTTCCAAGGCTATGGAAGCCCCTTGAGTTCTCCGACTCTTATCTTGTTTAGACACGGTCATAGTCAAAGTGGAGGTTCTCTCCTCCCTTCAGAGAAAGGCACCTCCCTCTTTGAAGACCTGTTCTTTCCACTGGGATCTCACTCACAGAGATCTTTTTGCCAGAGTGTCTTGGCTTTCCATGCCTGAAATACTCTCATGGGCTTTTCAGCCAGATCCGAGTGCCTTTAGGGCTGATTCTGAGGCCACAGTGCTATTTAGGACATCCGCCATTCTATGAGTCTGCTGAGTATCTCACTTCCCATGTTGGATCACTCTCCCCTTTATTTATTCTATCGGTTGGTGTTAGCAGATACTAGACTTGTTTATGTGCTCCCTTTGACTCTTAGTCCTTTCATTATGATCAATTGTGAACTGAAATTGATCACTTGGAATAGTGAGATGGCATTGGCACATGCCACCTTGATGGGATTGAATTGGAATCCCCTGGTAGTCAATACCCATTTTAAATGGGAGGCTCTTCTGTGCCTAATGATTTATCTCCATCTTTTGTGCATATAACATTCTAGCTTTCTGAAAAGCTTCAAAATCCTATCAGAAAATCAAACTCACAAGATGCAGATTTTAAAACTACATTGATCTTTGGGCAGAATAGGCTCCTATGTACAATACCAGAATATAATGACCAAGAGCATGAATGAATGATGAAATCAAATTCCAGTTTAGTCATTTCAGGTGATGTCTTACAAACATTTCCCATGATTTATCAGACTACTTCTTTGCATCAATTTAAAATACACATAGTTTTTTCACAGATGTCTACCAATACAATAAGCGGGAGAAGCATATGAACTTTCAGCTTTTTCTGGATTATAAAATTCTGGAATGACCTATAACATAATGATAAACTTCAACAATGTTTAATGCCCTTAGAGTTTTTGAATAATTTGTTTAAGGTAAATTATATCTGACTTTCGGGGCCAGCGCTGTGGTGCAGCGGGTTGAAGCCCTGGCCTGAAGCACTGGCATCCCATATGGGCGCTGGTTCTGGTCCTGGCTGCTCCTCTTCCAATCCAGCTCTCTGCAATGGCCTGGGAAAGCAGTGGAGGATGGCCCAGGTCCTTGGGCCCCTGCACCCATGTGGGAGACCTGGAGGAAGCTCCTGGCTCCTGGCTTCGGATTGGCACAGCTCTGGCCATTGCGGCCATCTGGGGAGTGAGCCAGTGGATGGAGGACCTCTCCTTTTCTCTCTCTCTGCCTCTCCTCTCTTTGTGTAACTGACTTTTGAGTAAATAAATAAATCTTAAAAAAATTATATCTGACTTCAGGAATCAAATATTTGCTTTTATTGAAAATAGCTCTCTATTAGGCTATGAAGACAAATTTAGTTATAGATAAATATTTATATATGTATATATAAATGAATATATGTAATTGTAAATATTATTTGTTAATGTTAACAATTGTTAGTACTAAATTTTACATAAAAGAAAAATTGATATATTTTGAGAATAAATGGTAAGCATCAAAAAGCTATCAAATGCAGTGTTAGAGGCTATTATTAATATTTAAAAGAGCACATGGGTAAAATTCTCCAATTTAAAGACTATCAAATACCATATAAAGCAGAAATACAAATTTCCTATTTTATGATTACATTTTATATGTCTGATTTGTTAAAAAATCTCATACCCGAAAGCTGAGGTTCCTTTACGTGTGCTGCGATTTATAGTAAATAAACATTGCAATCTTTGAATAATTGTGAATAATCTGTGAAAAATACATGGTTTAGATACTTGATAGCTAGCTCATAAAGATGAATGCCGCAAATAAAAACATGCTTTTAAGCCACCCTAGAGACAGTATCCTTGCATACCTTCATGGGCGCCAGCTGTATGGGGGTGATACAGGAAGGGTCCACCATGGGCTTCGGTCTGTTGGCAGTATCTGCTAACAGGCTGTGCCATTGCTGTGGAAGGCCGGTAAATTTCTGTTCTTGTGGATCAAACCCAGTATGAACTCTGTGCTCAAAGTTGGACGGGCCAGATATTTCAATCTTTTTCTTTTTCTTCCCAAACATGATGCCAAAACCTGGGAAATGGAAACAGAAAGCAGGCAGCTGTTTATCGTTTGCCAGCAGCAGAGCATAAGAAAATTACTGTTAATTTAGTTATCTCTTCAGTCATTCCTCTATGTAACAGTCACAAAACATGAAAGCTGGATTTTTCACCGTGTGTAGATCAGATCATTTCATTTGCAATCTTTTGTTCTCCCTTTAAACTTGCTGTCTGTAACATGGTTCCCAAGCAGTTCAAGGTGGAGGGTTTTGGAGATGTCATGTACTTCTACTTTCCCCCTTGTGCACCTGCAACCTGCCATGAAGATCTTACAGGTAGACAACACTTTCTCAGCCCCTGTCTTAGAAGGAGAGAGGCATGAAGCAGACACAAACCTGACTTCCAAGATCTGAGACCAGCCAAGCACAGCTGAGCCATAGGTAAGCCTCAGCTGACTCACAAGTGAAAAAGCAGTTTGCAGTAAAGCTACTGGGATTGTTAACTGGTTTCTTATGTGGTATTATCAAAGCAAAAACTGATGAGCACATAGAGAGAAGCATCTCAAAAGTGTGGTATGCATACGTGAAAAAATCAAATGTACGTGTACATGACAGGTTAATAATGAAATTCACCACCTAAAATTATAATTAGGATTAAACAAGTAAATATCTGTAAAGCACCTGGAAAATCATCTGGGACAAAGTAAGAGCTAAAAGTATTAACCATGCCTTCAGACAAATAAACAGTAAACTTGACTGACACTGCCTTTAGAGAAGAGAATCCAGGCAACAAGGCAGGGAGGGAGACTCACTTCTCATTGCACACTGTAATTAAAATTTTGTACAATATATTTTACTTGTTTGCAGTGGCACAGTTTACCTAGTTAAAACATTTCCAGGAGCAATACTCTCTTTAGAAAATAAGTAAAATAGGCAAAGTAATAACATTCTGTTATTAAATACTGGGTAGGGCACGTGTTAGCTGTGATCTTGGGTAATGGCTTTATATTCTCTCAATCTACTTGTTTATAAACAGGACAATAGGGGTCAGCTTGGAGCATTAGAAAACATGATGTTTTGGGGTAAATGTTGTTTTGTTGAGGAAGCCTTATCTCCATACTTAGGCCAGAATTTGTGTGTTATATGCTCCTGAATTACTAAGAGTGTATTCTTCATAGCATTTTGTACTTATGATTAATTAATTCCATGTAACTGTATGCTTTGTTTTCCCTACTTAAATGTAAGACTCATGAGAAGAACAGTGCTGCCTGGTTGTTCACTATTCCTTGACATTTCAGCTCAAGAAAAATTTGCTGAGGCTGGCGCTGTGGTATAGTTGGTTAAGCCACTGCTTGCAGCAGCAGCATCCCATATGTACAGTGGTTCATGTCTGGGCTGCTCCACTTCCAATGCAGTTCTCTGCTAATGTGCCCAGGAAATCAGAGGAAAATGGCCTGAGTACTTGGGCCCCTGAATACATGTAGATCCAGATGAAAGCTCCTGTCTCCTGACTTCAGTCTGGCCTAGCCCCAGCTCCAGCCATTGTGACCATTTGAGGAGTGAACCAGTGGATGGAAGATCTCTCTCTGCCTCTCTTTCTCTGTAACTCTGTGTTTCAAATAAGTAAATAAATCTCTTAAAAAAGAGAAGACTGAAAGGACTGAACAGGGCATTTATTCAGTAAATATCACATTAGGTCAGAGCTCCACAGATATTAACATCTTCCCTCACTCTCCCCTTTGCCTTCTCTATCTCTGTTCATCCTCCATTAAAACTTCTGTTTGCCCTTTAGCCATTTATCTCTGCTTGCCAACCAGTCTCTTCCTGCTGCCTTCTAGTTTCTCAAGATCATTTTCCATCCCCTGCCTGGATAAATATTTTCTCAAAAATGAGCAGATCATTCACAGCCTTAACCTTCCAGTCACCATCAAAATGTACTACACTCCTCTTGTTTGTTACTTTAGACTATTTTGGGAAAATAATGAAAGGCAACAGTGAAAAACTAATGAAAAGAGAATAAGGGCTCAAAATACCTTGATGTATTACTGTCCCTCTTGGAAACATAACTCTAATTTAAAAGCTTTAGAAACTTCTTTGCTAAAAGTCAATAAATAGATACAGGTCAGCTAATTTTAAACACTGGCCCTCTGCCCCTCACACCACCCCAAACCCTAAAGTGTAAAGAAATAAAGGATCCCAGTTGTGGTAGACTGCTTCAGGAATGGTCCACAGTGTCCATGCCCTTGGGTAGGTCTCTCCCATACTGACTCTGGTTTCAGATATGTAATTTGCCATGGCCAATGTGACAAAAGAAACTATGATAGGGACATATAATGTGCTTGAACAGCAGGGCTTGTGCTTTTCTGTTTGTGGAATCTGAAGTTCACACGAGAACACAGCCAGGCGAGGACAAGAGATATTGCCTTCCCTTGTCATCCAGCCAACAACCAGCCAACACCCAGAAGCCAAACTGCCCAGCTAGCCACATGGGTGAGCCCTGTCAACACCAGCAGAAGACCTAGGTGAGCTGGACTCAAACATGCAAACACAAATACATGGTTGTTGCTTTAAACCACTATGTCTGGGAGTAGATCTTGCGCATAGAAAAATCTGACCAATAGTGTGGGGAGCAACTCAGACTAGACTAAGTTACTGGAATTAAGACTTATTCTATGCATCTGCTCTCCCACAATATGGCGCTGGGAGAGGAGTAAACAGCTTCTACACAGCTGCCTCTCGCCAATTTGATTGACTGAGCTGCAGGAGCTGATCTTGCTCCTGATTGGAGGAGAGCAGCGTACTCGGCGTGTGGGTAGCAGAGTTGGGATTGGTGGAAGAGGACTATAAAGGAGGAGAGAGACAACATGCACCAGGAACATCTAAGGGGAACATCTATCTGAAGGAACACCTGAGCAGCCTCCGAGAGAGCCGGCCGACGGTGTGCCGCTCCCCTGCGGAAGTGGGGAAAGTGGCAGGGGGGCCCGCCCCTCCACGGAGGTGGAAGGGTCGGTAGCCAACCCAGGAAGAACCAGCAGCAAACCCGGGGAGGGCCGAGCAGACGAAAGAACAGCGCAGGGTCCTGTGTCGTTCCTCCACGAAGACGGGGAGCGACATAATGGTGCCGTGACTCGGATATGAAGCCTAGGCAGGGTTTAGTGTCATTCCTCCATGAAGAGGGGGAGCGACACAATAGCAAACACCTGGTTGTCATCCTACACCTTGCATTTTCAGATGCTCATCATTTTTCTCTTTGAATTTTAGCTGCCTCAAAGTTTCAAGCGACAATATTTGATCTGGGTATTAATATTGGGCTGTTACACAATTGTGTTAGCTCAAAGTAATCTTGATTGTGATACTAACTGGTTAGTTGAAGTTCTGAAATGTTTTCAGTAGTAGGAAATTACTCCAATAAGTGGCTTTGTATATCATCTCCCAGTATTATTTAGTAAACATCAAAATATAATTTAGTCATCTGTTGGCTGAGTTCACTTGGCATTTTATAAATTTCAGCTATCACTACTTAAACAGAAATTATTTCTGAAAAATCATATGAGAAGTGATTTTTTGCTTGTATATATACATCAGCAAGAACTGAGAATGCTAGGCCAAATATTTTTAGAAGCACAAATAAAATTATCTTACTATTCCCTTCCTGATTGTGAATTTCCCAGTAGTTGTTATGCCATTCAAGTGAGAGAATAAGAAAAAAATCAATGAATTGTTCCTGTTTATTTTTTAAAGATTTAAAATTTAAAGATTTAAAATTCATTGAGCCAGTTCAAGTCCCAGCTGTTCTGCTTCTGATCCAGCTTCCTGCTAACATGCCTGGGAAAGCAGCAGATGATGGGCCCAGGTGATTTGGCCCCTGCTACCCATGTAGGAGACCAGGATGGAGTTGTTGGTTCTGGATTCAGCCTATCCCTGGGGAGTGAACCAGCAAATACAAAATCTCTCTCCTTCTCTTGCTCTGCTTTTCAAATAAACAGACACATAAATAAATCTTACAAAAGATTCCTGTGAAGTATGTGCTTGATTGAATGCAGAGACAGAATCTCCAAGATGGGTAGTGAGATTCCACCAGCAGTGGCTCCTAGCTTGTTAGTAGTGAAGAAGCCTCTCCTTGAGTGAAAGACAGGGCCCAGTGCCATTTAGCACTGTGCAGCCAAGGGATAGCAAGCAAGGAAGTCAGGCTGTGTTTGGTGGCTTATTTCTTCTCTCTCACGTGTCCATACTTAGTCTGTACCTGGTATGGGATTAATGCTCAGTATGTATCATCTCACACTCTCCATAACCCTATAGCAAAGTTTATAGGAAAAGATCAACCCTAAGTTTGATAATTGACTAGCAGGACTCACAGACCTCTCAAGTTTAGTTTAAATCTTTCTCTGCTCAAATGCTTTTCCGTACATAGTTCATGGGAACCTAACCCAAGTTGTAAACAGCATGTCACCTACTCTTGTAACAAGTAGCTGAGTGTCAGCCAATCACAAGCAGCCAACTGTTCAAACTGTGTTCAAATAACACAGACTTGAACTGTAACCAATCATGCTGTTTTTGAACCTCATTTCCATTTTCTGTATATCACTTATTTTTTGCTGGCTATAAATATAAACTTTCCGTGTGGTCATGGTTGGGTGGCATTCTGAACTATGAAGCAGCCCAACTGTTGCTTAATTCCTGAACTGCAAGTAAGGCCAATTAAGATCCACAAAACTAGGTGTGCTATGATTCGATATTTTAATAGACTCAGCAAATATTCACACTAATGACAATGATTTATTACAATAAAATGAAAAGAAACTACCAAGGGGAAAAGGGGCATGGGAAAAAGTCTGAAGGAAACCAGATACAAGATTTCAAAGGTCTTCTCCCAGTGGATTTATTCAGGACATAATCCTTTCCCCCACTCAGTATTGACTTCTGACAACATATGTGAAATGCTCTCTACCAGGGAAGCCCATTAGAAATTGCCTGAAGGGGCTGGTGCTAAGGTGTAGTGGGTAAAGCCTACTCATGCAGTGCCGGCATCCCATATGGGTGCCGGTTCAAGTCCCGGCCGCTCCACTTCCAATCCAGCTCTCTGCTGTGGCCTGGGAAAGCAGTAGAAGATGGCCCAAGTCCTTGGGCCTCTGCACCCACATGGGAGACACAGAAGAAGCTTCTGGTTTGGATTGGCAAAGCTCCAACTGTTGTGGCCATCTGGGGAGTGAACCAGCAGATGGAAGAGCTCTCTTTATCTCCCTCTCTCTTTCTCTCTGCCTCTGCCTCTCTGTAACTCTGCCTTTCAAATAAATTAATTTAAAAAAAAAAAGGAAACTGCCTGAAAATTATTTGGTACTGGCTGCATAAGCACCCTCTACCTTGTCTGTACCAAAATTTCAGAGTCCAGAAGGAAAGCAGGGGTTCAGCATAAACCATGCTGCTTGCATAAGTGGTGTAGGCAGCACGAGCCATTTTTATCAGAGAATGCTGGGAATCATCCTACAATCCAAGTTCCCAGATGGCAACCAAGGACAAGCCCAGCAAACAGGCTTTTCTAAGAGTTACAGAGGAATCAACATTCCTGTGAAGCACACATTTGACTAAATGCAGAGACAGACTTTCTAAGATGGACGCAGTCTCAAGCCTGCTATATTACACCTTCTGCACAGGACTGTTATTATCACCCCCATTTCACAGAAGAAGAAACAGATGCTCAGAGCCCAGGCTACAAACTGGCAAAACTGGAGACTCGGAACCTCAAAGCACATGCTCTTAATCACTGGGCCGTATACCATGGCCTTGCACTTACCTTCTCTGCCAGATACCGCCTCTTACCCTCCTGGGAACCCTACTGGTGGACATGGTGAGCTCCAACAAAGGTAACCATTAGATTCTTTAATGCTGTTCACTATCTCTCTAGAAAAACCCCCTTTTAAGAAACTACAGACTGAAGCTGAGAACATAAAGGCTGAAGGGTTGCTTACTCTGCCAGGAGCTCTGACGATAACTGTGTAGAACCCACAGAAAACCAGGGCATGGAAAGCCTCATTCTGCTTCAGAGTTCCAGCATACTTACTTACTTCCAGAATAGTTAAATAACCATATTTCTTTTCTTTAAGATTTTATTTACTTATTTGAGAGGTGCAATTACAAAGAGAGGGAAAAACAGAGAGAGAGGTCTTCCATATGCTAGTTCACTCCCCAGATGGCTGCAAACAGTTGAAGCTGGGCCAGGAAATTTTTCCGGGTCTCCCACTTGGGTGCAGGCGCCCAAGCACTTGGGCCATCTTCCACTGCTTTTCCAGGCCATAGTAGAGAGCTGGATCAGAAGAGGAGCAGCTGGGACACTAATCGGTACCCCTATGGGATGCCAGCACTGAAGGCAGAGGCTTAGTCCACTATGCCATAGCACCAGCCCCAGTAGTCCTCTTTCAATACAGGAAAGTCACCACAGGTTTACAATTAGGAATTTCATCTTTTTGTTTCAGTCAGCATTAAACATACACATGAACACTTGCCTGCTAGTTTGACACAGCATGAACTAAAGTGTTCTTCCTGGGAAAACCAGCTGTGTGAAAGGTAAAGTTTTTGGTGAGTGCAATAGGGGAAGAATTTGTTCCTCAGTCAAATATGTTTGGGAGGCAATAGGTTACAGAAATTTCCTTTGTGGAGCTTCTTGGGGTCTTTGTTATGCTAATATGTGGTTATGTTCCTAGAGGAGGATACTAAGCAAATCCCGGAATCTTTGTTTCTGAAAACCTTTTGCAAAAACCTACATGGGGCCAGCATGTGGCATAGCTGGTGAAGCAGCAGCCTGTGACACTGGCATCCCATATGGGTGCCAGTTTGAGTCCCAGCTGCTCCACTTCCAGTGTATCTCCCTGCAATTGCCCCTGGGCAAGCATTGGAGGATGGCCCCAAGTGCTTGGGACCCACCACCCATGTAATAGATGTGGAAGAAGCTCCTGGCTTCTGGATTCACAGCCTGGTCTAGCCCTGGCCATTGTGGGCATTTGGGGAGTGAACCAGCGAATAGAAGATCTCTCTCTGTCTCTCTTTCTCTCTGTGTAGCTCTGGAAGTGGAGCAGCCGGGACTTGAACCGGCACCCATATGGGATGTCGGCACTGTATGCAGAGGCTTTACCCACTATACCTCAAATAAATTTTAAATAAAATTTTAAAACCCTCAGAATCCTGCTTTGATGGATGGCTTTGGTCACCATGTGTTCTTATTCTGAACCAAGAGACCAAAGTCAAGCCAAATCCCCAGACTCCAATGCCCTGCTTATCCTCTGTCATCTTTCTGGTAATCGCTGCACTCAACCTGATTTAAAGGACAGTGCAGCACCAATCCTGTCTTACAGGTGTTCAGCTTTAAGGACTGAGGCTATATTGAGTATAAAAGCTCCTGGTCGCCGGTGCCGCGGCTCACTAGGCTAATCCTCCGCCTTGCGGCGCCGGCACACCGGGTTCTAGTCCCGGTCGGGGTGCTGGATTCTGTCCCGGTTGCCCCTCTTCCAGGCCAGCTCTCTGCTGTGGCCAGGGAAGGCAGTGGAGGATGGCCCAAGTGCTTGGGCCCTGCACCCCATGGGAGACCAGGAGAAGCACCTGGCTCCTGGCTTCGGATCAGCGCGGTGTGCCGGCCGCATTGTGCCAGCCGTGGCGGCCATTGGAGGGTGAACCAACGGCAAAGGAAGACCTTTCTCTCTGTCTCTCTCTCTCACTGTCCACTCTGCCTGTCAAAAAAAAAAAAAAAAAAAAAAAAAAGCTCCTGGTGCATTTTCTAACTCAAGTCTCAGTTTGGATAATGAGCAGGAATTTAAAGGAATAGAAGGCAAGAGAAGCAGCACCTGATGCCACTTGAGTTAGCTTGGCGTAGTGACATACCACCTTGTTAGGGACCAGAAGAAACTACTTACACTATTTTTACTCAGGACTCGTCATACACCAGACACTTCTGCACGTATAAACTCACATACATGCTTCACAGTCACTTATATTTCAAGGACTATTATTGTCACCACTCACAGAAAATGAAACTGAGGCCCAGAGAAGTTAAAGAATGTGACCAAGTTTGCACAAGCAGGAAGAATCTGAAGTGGGATTCAGCCCCACACAGGCCAGCTCCTGAGCGAGGTTGTTACAGCATGTGCCACTGCTTGAATACTGCTTCAGCTCTGCCATGTGATATGCCCCCGGGCCCTGGCAGCCTCCCTGAAATTAGATGGCCTCCTCTGTAAATGGAGATGACTCCAGATTTGTCTAGCGCCTTGCAACAGTCAGGGAAACTAAATGAGATATTGAAGAAACTCTTTGAAAATAGCACAACAGTCATGCCCCTAGCTAACAAGAAGTGCTTATTTCCTGGCACCAGACATTCTCTGGGTTCAGTGTGGTGGCCATTCTCTGATAGAATTCTCACAATTCTGTGAGGTAGTTACCTTCATTGTACAGGTGTGGGAAGTGAAGCTTAGGGACATCAAACAATCTTATTTTTCCAGGCTGCATGGTTAACAGAAAGCAGAAATGGATTTGCATCAAAGTCTACCTAACTCCAGATGTTGTTCTTATAGGTGGTTGTGATGTGTGTTTTGCTGTGGTATGATTCTTGTGAATCTAAGTAAATTGATATTTTAATTAGGGTTCATATGACTATGCTTCAATAGTGCCAGCTCCATTTTGAACTTTCTTCTTGTAATAATGCAATAACTGAGACAAGCGATCGGTGAATAGCAAGGAGGCCCCTACTTCACACAGGTTGACTAATAGCCACATGGACAAGTGTGTGCCCATATGCAAATGAGATTGTCTGGGTCTAGGACTTCTGCTTCCAAGGCTGACAACTCAAGCTAAGACAGTACCCCTTCTGGAGACATCAGTACTAGTGTCTGCAAATTGCCATCTGAGCTACATCTCCCCATAACTCCACTCTCTGAGGATATTCACTCTGAAAAGATATCAGTCCCTGGAGGCTCTGAGGCAGTGAAGGCCCCTTGACTGCATCGCTGATGGCTTGATGGCGATCTGCAACCATTGAGCACCACCCTGAAGGGAATTATTTTTCCAGACCACTTAGAAAATCTCCTTCGTGGATACATAATGTTTTCTTCATTACTAGTATTCTGTGCTTGAGTTATTTTTTCACCTATTTATTTTTGCCTATTTTTCATATATTGCTTTTATATATTCTGCTTTTGAGTGCACTGCAATAAAACAATTAATTTGGGAACTATCTTTGATCCACTTATTGTGTCATTTGATTAAAGACTAAAAGGAGTCATCTCTCCTGGAAAATTGCAACCATTGAGGGTTTGTCACCAGGTACTGGGGAAACTGGGTCACCGTGGTTGGATCAATGTGGTGTGGGCAATGCTTGATCACCAGATTGCCAAGTGCTGTTGCATTATCGATTTGGGGTTACATTCACTGTAACCAAATTCACAAAAATGAATTTTAGACAAAGCTAATCATTGTGTACCTGAAACAAGCCTGGAGGTGCATAACTAGGTGCAGTGTGTGTGTGTGTGTGTGTGTGTGTGTGTGTAGTTCAAGGGGAGGCTTCCAAATACCATTTAACATCATAAAACTGCAGAGAACTTGGAGATAAGTTGACAACAATTAAGATACATGTCACCATGCAAGATGTAAGCTCCTTAAAAAAAATAAAGGATTATTCCAGAGAAACTATTATAGAAAGAAGAAAAGGACAAGAAACTTTGGGAAAAACAAAAACTGGAACATTATCATATAGTTTCTTGGCTTATTGGTAAATAAAGAAAAAAAAATCTTCAAAATTTTATTTTACATGGCCATTTATTGAGTTAGCCAAAAACAGCACACCCACCAAAAAAATTGGGGAAAACAGAGGAAGTGGGCCAATTGTGAATAATAATAATAATAATAATGAAGAATTATTATTACTGTAGCAGAAGGCAAAAGGATATGGATGTCTAAAACTTATATATGCAGTAATACACATATTTCATCATATATAAAGAATTGATAAAAAACTGACAAAACTGAAGAAATGTCCTTCCTAGTGGCTTTTTGGGGAAAAAAAAAGAATATGGGATTATGACGGGGTTTGTCTGGGAACCACTGAATTTCTTACATTTTTTTTTGTCAGTCACATTTGGTGTATTTTTTTTCGTGAGATATATTAAAGTCAATTAAAAAGAAACATTTCTTAAAAAATGAGCATATGAGAATATACTCGAGTAAACCTGACAAAAAACCAATCCTTTGAATTAATGATCAGAAAAAGAGATTGATTTACATGAGTAGAACAGAAAAAGGGTGATCAACCATTGTTCTGGAGTTATATCGACAGTAACTATTCACAAGGGATATAAGAAGCTGCTATCCTCGGGAATTTATATCATCTGAGAACGTGGGTTTCTAAATGCTGCCAGTGCATTTGGATCCACATCTTGATTGATGGGAAGCCTTCATAGAGATGATTTTTTCATTAAGGTGTTTAAATCATGAGTTGATCTCTAACCTGAACACCCTGGTTTTTAGTTTTCAGTTCTTGCAAAAGTTTTTGAATATCAGCAAAATCCTTTTAATTTAATCCCCCAAAAGTGAAGTGCAGCTTGTGAAAGATGTCCAAATGGAGGCATATAAGGAAACCATATGTACATGAACTAATGTCACTTCTTTCTGGAATTTCTAAAATTCATCTTAGCTCACAGGGCTTCAGCTGTGGAAGGAGTACAGAGAGGGTAAATCTATAAGGTATATTCTTTATAGTTATGTGGAAAAATGTTTACATGAGTAAGATTAGTAACTAATGAAATAACTCTGCAGGTGTATTTTAAAATTATCTGACAGTAAGCATGCTGACTGGCCCACAAATTTTCTTAATGTATATTTTTTTATTCTCTAATGTTTTTAGTTCAAGAAATCAGTTTTAGAAATATGCATTCCACTTGAAAAAATTCTTGCTAGAAATCTGACCTGTTTTACATTTATTTAAATATATATATGTATATATTTTGCTTTTACACCCCCTGCCATTCCTAATTAATAAAGAGAGCCTACGGGTCAGCGCTGTGGTGCAGTGGGTTAAACGCCCTGGCCTGAAGCACCGGCATCCCATATGGGCGTCGGTTCAAGACCTGGCTGCTCCACTTCCAATGCAGCTCTCTGCTATGGCCTGGGAAAGCAGTGGAGGATGGCTCAAATTCTTGGGCCCCTGCACCCGTATGGGAGACCTAGAGGAAGCTCCTGGCTTCTGGCATTGGATCAGCGCAGTTCCGGCTGTTGTGGCCATCTGGAGAGTGAACCACCAGATGGAAGACCTCTCTCTCTCTGCCTCTCCTCTCTGTAACTCTGACTTTCAAATATATAAATAATCAAAAAAAAAAAAAAAAGAGAGAGAGAGAGCCTAGTCAGTAATATCAGTGATTTTTTTTTTTTTTTTTTGACAGGCAGAGTGGATAGTGAGAGAGAGAGACAGAGAGAAAGGTCTTCCTTTGCCGTTGGTTCACCCTCCAATGGCTGCCATGGCTGGCGCGCTGCAGCCGGCACACCGCGCTGATCCGAAGGCAGGAGCCAGGTGCTTCTCCTGATCTCCCATGGGGTGCAGGGCCCAAGCACTTGGGCCATCCTCCACTGCCTTCCCTGGCCACAGCAGAGAGCTGGCCTGGAAGAGGGGCAACCGGGACAGAATCCGGCGCCCCGACCGGGACAGAATCCGGTGTGCCGGCGCCGCTAGGTGGAGGATTAGCCTATTGAGCCAAGGCGCCAGCCGATACTTTAGTTTTCAAACTGTTGACCTGCTCATCAGAGGTTTGAAATAGATTTGGATCCATATCACACAAATTCTCAAGGTATTAATTTTCTAGCTTATTCAAAATTATGAAATAGATATTTGAGACAAATTTTACAGCATGGACAAAACTTGAATACATTATGCTAAGTGAAATAAGCCAGACAGAAAAATGGAATCTACTGTACTATTCAATGTATGAAGGTACTTCAAAAGCTTTTTGGAAAATAGAATTCAAAGATGCTTGTTTTGGTGAAAAAAAGTGTCTGAAATCCATGAATAATTTTTCATAATATACATTTTTCATTTGGAAGACTCCTTACATGAATAGTTTCAAAATTTTTGCACCAAAATAAACTTATCTTTTAATTTCATTTTCTATGAAGTTTTTGAATTACTCATGTATATGTGGTAACTACAGCAGACAAATTCATAGAGCCAGAAAGTAGTATGGCAATTTCCAGGGGCTGAGAAAAGTAGAGAATCAGAAGTTTGTGTTTAACAGGTACAGAGTTTCAATTTGGAAGGACAAAAAGTTTCTGGAGATAGAGGGCATAGATGGTTGTACACAATGTGAATGCATTTTAATTCCACTCAACTGTATGCTTACAAAGGTAAATTTTATGTTAAGTATACTTTCAATAATACTAATAACAGCAAACAGCCTATATGTCTGAGGAATTATGACTTGCATGGGAGGATGTAGTTAGCAGACAAAGGCAATGCTAAAGATGTCATGGGAAACGAAATGATGTGGAGAGTTGAAAGATCTTCTTGATCATGTCCCCTCTCTACAGTGTGGGTCTAATAAAGCTCACCTCTACATTTTGGCTCTGACACCTAATTAGGGGTCTGTTTTCAGTTCTATTGCTGGAGTGAGGAGTTAATGTAATTACTAGATTCAAGGTTTCCAGCCACACAGAAAACTGGAAATGAAAAGAAAAAGACGAAAATGGCACATTTAATGTACATCTTAAGAGTGAGTCTTTTCTCATGGACTCCCTTATAAAGAGTTATTTCTCGTCTTTGCCTCAGATCTATTTTGAAGAGCTTGGTAAATGTAATAATGGATATTTAAGTACCTCAGAAATACCTACTTGTGTTCAGATAATTTAGATTTAATGACTGGCCTGTCACTGGTAGAAGAAAGATGGCTGTTTCAGAACTTGTATTGCAGAAAGGAGGGCGCCAAGCACACCATCTTCTTACTGAGATGTAATTGCTCAGATACACATTTGCTACAGTTTCAGAATCAAATCCAAAAGATCCAACAGGCTTTCATTTGTGTTCCTTTTAGGGAAAATATATCTTGAATTACATATTTAGGATCCAGGCAAAAAACAAAAAAATTACTTGGAATGAGTTTATAATATTCTAATAATAAAGTTATTTTCTAAGAAAAAAATACTATTATATGTCAAAGACACGGTTTGCATTCCTTGGTTTATTTTACTGCAGTGTTTCCTGGATATGAACCATGGGGCATTTTACTGTATTCTCCTGGATGGTTTCAACTCCAGAAAAATCACTTCAAATTATGTAGGGTCAGCAAGATTATTCTGGCATCTGGTCTCTGCTGCTATTGCACAGGCACAAATCCAGTTGATTTGTGCTTTGTGCCTTTGTGCTCTGTTGACCTGAGTCCTAATCCAACTATGGCACCTGCCTTCTCAACAGCTCCTTTTGTGGCTCTGACTCCAACCTTCTGGCTGACTCCTTGTGTTGTATTTGCCCTTTTCTACATTTGTGACTCTCTTAGGCCTTTCTATCTAATCAAAATATTTGGATTTTATCTCTCTGCTGGTTTCTTCACAGCTAAGCTTTCTTCTTCTATTATGATTCTGGAATCCATGGCCACAGTTGTATTTTGCAAAGCCATTCATTTTACTCTACACTGTCTAGACATTCAATTTTACCAGGCCTTTCTGATCTTACTTAACTCCTTATCCACTCTTGAAAGAATCCAAGAGGAGATTCAGAAGCATAGATCTGGAGCTGTGGAGAGGGGGCCTTGGCTATGTACTCGTATTTAGATTCTTGGCAAACAGAGAAAGTAAAAAGTCATAGTAAAGGAAAAGACCATGGTAAAATAGAACTTTTATTGTAATATTTAACACAGTTTGCTGCAGTTTTTTGGTTTGGTTTGGTTTTGGTGCTTACTATGTTGATGCTACTTTAAAATCCATTGTTTTATTTATTTATTTATTTCTTATTAATACAAAGAGAACAGATTTCATGTATTTCATAGGTTACAATGCTAAGAAAATAATCATACTTTCCTCCCTCCCTCTCTCCTTCCTCAAATCCCCCTCTTTCCCTCTCTTCTTTCATTAATTTTTACAAAGTCATAATTTTAATTCACAGTATAATCACAGGCTTAATTCACCACTAACCATAATATTGACCAAGTAAAAAATAGGAAGACCACAGTTCCAAAAGAATATAAACAAGAGCTAAACACTACAATCATATCGCAAGGTATCTATTTCATTCCCATATTTTTATATGCTACATTAGCTGCCACATATCAGAGAAAATATATGATATTTGTCTATTTGAGACTGCCTATTTCACTAAGCATAAGGATTTCCAGTTGCATCCATTTTGTTGCAAAAGACAGGATTTCATTCTTTTTTGTGGCTGAATAGTACATTCCACAATGAATATAGATCACATTTTCTTTATCCAGCCATCAGTTGATGGACATCTGTGTTGGTTCCATATCTTAGCTATTGTGAGTTGAGCTGCAATAAACATGGAGGTACAGATAACTCTTTCATATGCGGATTGCATTTCCTTTTGTTAAATTCCCAGGAGTGGGATCACAGATCATATGGTAGATCTGTTAGGTAGGAAGTCAGAAATGAGCTTATGTGTGTGTGACAAAGGCCTAAGGAATTGACATCTAGGTCCAGCATCCGCATCTCAAAGTCATCCCAATAACCTTCCAGGTGCAGCCCCGTATCTGCACTTCAAATGTCCTGCCCGGATCCTGATGACCTTCCAGGGGGTCCTGCCCCTTCTACCTGACAACCATCCTTCCTCTAAGGTGGGGTGATGCCAGCCAGGCTTCCCCTGTTTGGTAACTTCAGGGAAAAACTAAGAAAGGAATTTTTCATATTTACACCCAACAAGAAGGAGAGGGGGAGGGAAGGCAAGACCCATCCCCTTAAAAACCCCAACCTAAATGTGCACTGTGCACTCTCTCGCAGGTCCTGTCTGGAGAGGCGCTCATCTGTTCTTACGGATGTCCCTACCCTAACCAACCTTGCTATTTTGCTTTCCACTACTCTCTGTCTCATGCCTGAATTCTTTCTTGCATGAAGACAAGGACCCTTTGCTTCCCTGGTAACAGATCTATTTTCAAATTCCTAAGGAATCTCCATATTGTCTTCCATAATGATTGTACTAGTTTACATTAACAGCGAAAGTAGATTAGGGTACATTTTTACCCCCATCCTCTCCAGCATTTTTTTTTTTTAAATTCTGTATGAGAGCCATCCTAACTGGAGTGATGGGAAACCTCATTGTGGTTTTTGTTTGCATTTTGTCAGCATATCTAAAAGTTTACTTATGATCTTCCTGTTCAGTCTACCTGTTCATTTTCTACCCATCACAATCCTATATGGCATGCACTACCATTGCATTGAATTTCTGAAGCAAGTTCTCAGATTCCACCTTGACTTCCCCATCTGCATCATCCTGCTCATCCAAAGATCACAAATTCTTGTGCACAATACAAATGTCCGCTATTTCTAAACAATCCTCTAAATTCTCACTATATTACTTTCTTATTGCTGCTTAAACAAACTGCCACAAACTTAGTAGCTTAGACAACATATTTTGTTGCACAGGTCTGGAGGTTAGAAATAGGGCATGGATCTCATGGGGAAAAAATCTAGGTATTAACAGGGCTGGGTCCCTTTGTGCAGGCTCTAGGGGAGAATCCATTTCCTTGGCTAGCTGAGCCTCTAGATGTCCCCAGTATTCTTTGGTACATACATTCCATACTTAAAGCCATGAACATTGCCTCTCTCTTTGTCCTCCATTCCTTCCCACTGGCCTCTGACTCTTCTTTTTGTCTTGCCCTTTCACTTTTAAGGGTCCTGGGTCCTTGTGATTATTTTGGGCCCATCTGGCCAATCCCTATTTTAAGATCGGATTAAGTAGCAACATTAATTCTACCTGCAACCTTAATTCACCTTTGTAGTGGAACCTAACATATTCATAGATTTCAGGGATTAGGATTTGGACATCTGAGGGAGGCATTATTTTGCCTACTATACTCACTGCCACCACACTGTCTATGCCACCATCATCTCTCTCTCTCTCTCTTTGTTTTTTTTTTTTTTTTGCTATTTTTTTTTAATTTTTTGACAGGCAGAGTGGACAATGAGAGAGAGAGACAGAGAGAAAGGTCTTCCTTTGCCGTTGGTTCACCCTCCAATGGCCACCGCGGCCGGTGCACCACGCTGATCCGATGGCAGGAGCCAGGTGCTTCTCCTGGTCTCCCATGGGGTGCAGGGCCCAAGGACTTGGGCCATCCTCCACTGCACTCCCTGGCCACAGCAGAGAGCTGGCCTGGAAGAGGGGCAACCGGGACAGAATCCGGCGCCCCGACCGGGACTAGAACCCGGTGTGCCGGCGCCGCAAGGCGGAGGATTAGCCTAGTGAGTCGCGGCGCTGGCCCTTTTTTTGCTATTACAAAATCATCTAGCTAAGTTTCTCTTAACTCAACTAGCCCCATTCTCAGTAGTTCTCTATCCTGCAGGCAGACCAATCCTTCTAAAATGTAAATTTTCATTCTATTCTCTCTCTCCTAAACCTTTTATATTACTTCTCATTGCCCTTAAAAACAAAACCAAACTCCTTATCAGAACTCACAAGGTTCCCTGGGGTAGAACCCTTTGTACTCCTCTAACCACTAAATCCCTTTACTGCTTCATTAAATCTCATATTCTTAGTTACCTCAGTTTCTTAAAGGCTTCCCACCACCTCCAGTCCCGCCCTAATTCTTTCTTTAGTCTCAGATTAAAAGTAGCTTCTCTCTCTCTTTCCCTCCCACTCTCCCTCCCCCAGTCCTTTCTTTTCCTCCCTCCATCTTTCCTCTCTTTCTGCCTTTAAGTAAAATAAACAAAATTAAAATATATTTATTTTATGTATTTGAAAGGCAGAGAGAATAAGAGAGGAGAGGGGGGGAGAGAGAGAGAGAGAGAGAGAGAGAGAGAGAGAGAGAGAGAGATCAATCGTCAATAGCTCATTCAGTCCCAAATTGGCTCCAATGGCCAGGGCTAGACCAGCTAAAGCCAGGAGCCTGGAACTCCATCCAGATCTCCCACATGGGTGGTAGGGAGCCAAGTACTTGGGTTATCATCCGCTGCTTTCCTAAGTGCATTAGGAGTCTGACATTCATATGGAATGCTGGTATCACAGGTGGTGGCTTAACCCAATGCACCACAATGTAGACCTCTATAAAAACAAATTAAAAAGAGGTAGGTTTTTGGCACAGTGGGTAAGGCATCACTTTGGATGCCTGCATGCCAAATCAGAATGCCTAGGTTCTAGTCCTGTTCCAGCCTCCTGCTAATGCACATGTGAAAGGCGGAGACTCAAGTCCTTGAGTCCCTGCTGCTCATGTGGGAGATCCAGACTGAGTTCTAGGCTCCTGGCTTTGGCAGGGCCTTACCCAACTGTTATGGGTATTTGGGTGATTAATCAGTGGATACAAAATTTCTCTGTCTCTGTCTCTCTGCCTTTCAAATAAATTTTTTAAAAAATTAAAGTAACTGCCGGTGCTACCGCTCACTAAGCTAATCCCCCGCCTGCGGCACCGGTACCCTGGATTCTAGTCCCGGTTGGGGCGCCAGATTCTGTCCTGGTTGCTCCTCTTCCAGTCCAGCTCTCTGCTGTGGCCCAGGAGTGCAGTGGAGGATGGCCCGAGTACTTGGGCCCTGCACCCCATGGGAGACCAGGATAAGTACCTGGCTCCTGCCATCGGATCAGTGCAGTGGGACAGGTGCAGCGCGCCAGCTGCGGCGGCCATTGGAGGGTGAACCAATGGCAAAGGAAGATCTTTCTCTCTGTCTCTCTCTCTCACTGTCCACTCTGCCTGTCAAAAAAAAAAAATAATAATAAAATAAAATAGAGGGTGAACCAATGGAAGGAAGACCTTTCTCTCTGTCTGTCTCTCTCACTGCCTAACTCTGCCTGTCAATAAATAAATAAATAAATAAATAAATAAAGTAACTTCCTCAGGTAGGCTATTTGTGAACCTAAGAATTCCTCTCTTTTTCTGATTTCTCATAGAAACCTGTAAAACTATCACGCCATAAAAAACGATGATTTCTGATTACAGAAGCAATGTATGAACACATGCTGACTGTGGATAGTGTAAACAGAAATGCAGCACACTAAATACAAGCTAAAAGTCAGCTGCAATACCCCTTCCATTGTATAATCACAAACCTGGACCTCTTGTTGTTTGTTTATGATGTCCATGTAACAATCTGAGTTTTTTGTACATAAATACAACCACATGATATACACTGTATGGGATTTGCTTTTTCTGACATTTAAATAATTTTTGCTGTTATGTTTATAAAAAACAAAACAAACATTGGCTTTCTTTCCATATCAGTACACATATATTTTAAACAGATCCATAGCATTTATAAAATGGAAAGTATTATAATTCATCAATTGATTCCTTAATTAGCCCTTATGGAATTTTCCCCTTTGGCTCTTCAAGACAACATTCTAGTAAGAATGCTGATGCATGTAGCATTCTGCATAAATATGAGCCAGTCTATGACAGAAATGGTCAGATATGGAAATAATGAAATGAAACACTATGTTTGTTTGTATGTGAGTTTGCTAGAGTCTTTGGAGAAAAGTGGGCTTGGTGGCTCAAAGGAAACTATTATGCTTGGTGAAATAAGCCAGATCCAAAAATTTCATCTATTTCCTGATTTGTAGTAACTAATAGAGAATACAAAAGGTCAATGTATAAGAGTGAAATTGGGGCTGGGGCTGTGGAGTAGCAGGTAAAGCCACTGCCTGTAGTGCTAGTATCCCATATGTGTGCTGGTTCGAGACCTAGCTGCTCTACTTCTGATCCAGCTCTCTGCTATAGCCTAGGAAAGCAGTAGAAGATGGCCCAAGTCCTTGGGCCCCTGCACCCACATGGGAGACCTGGAAGAAGCTCCTGGCTCCTGGCTTCAGATTGGCACAGCTCCAGTCATTGCAGCCATCTGGGGAGTGAACCAGCGAACGGAAGACCTCTCTCTCTCTCTCTCTCTCCGCCTCTGCCTCTCTATAACTCTGTCTTTCAAATAAATAAATAAATCTTAAAAAAAAAAGAGTGAAATTGACATCTTGTGAGTTGATTATTGTTTATAGCCCTTCTCTATATTACTCTGGAGCAGAGGTGTTTATACTTCTTACTTGTTGAATACTAAATTTTATTGAGCATTAAGCCTGTGATTATAAAATAAACTGATGGCATGTCATCACAAAAATTAAAAGAAAAAATTTCAGCAGGGGAAGGAGGAGGAGGGAAGTATTATGTTCTTAGAATTATATCTATGAAATAGATGAAATCTGTTCTCTTTATATTAATAATAAATAAATTAAAATTACTACGAAGTTACAGTACAGTTTTATACATTGAATCATAGTTCTTTATTTTAAACCATCAGAATGTATCATTGGGCATTACTTTGTCCTCAGATAATCCAATATCCTGACGAAACAGGAACTGTAGTCCTAAGGATATGTCGGCAACCGGTAGGGTTTCACCCTGGTAAGGGGATGAAAATATTGCCTAAATTAAAGCTTCTAATTTCTGAATCCTGAAGCTCTTTCTAAAATGTAGTTAATATGAAGATTCTAGCGAGGGTTATTTAAATAGCATTGTCACTTCTCTCCCTTTGTGATGTGAAATAATAACCCTTTGCAATTCAAGTCTTTGAAAAATGTTCAAATGCATTTTCCTATCCAAATTAATAATACTGTTTAATTTGGATAATTTGTTAGAGAATGAAGAGGAGGGGATGTTCTGGCTCTTCTAAAATGGCAGGAGTCTTACGGTTACTACTTTCCATCAGAATTATAAAATATATAGAATCAGCATAAACTGAACTGCCCTTTAAAAATGTAAGGCAGGGACACATTTTGGAGTCCACATCCAGCAGAATATTTCTGAGTAAGTAAAGTATGGATCTTACATCACCACCGAGATGGTCAGTGTTAAAATATTTCCCTTAGTAGAGCATAGGAGCTTTTTGAATAAAAGATCAATTGACTTATTTTACAATTCTACTTTCCTAATGCAACAGGCTTTTGCTCCCTGTTTGTTCAAGAATCCAAAACTAAAAATTATCCATATCTTCATCAGCAATAGCACGCATAAATGAATTGTAGCATATTCCTACAAAGGAATGCCACATAGCATTGAGAACTATACTAAAAATTTAATGAATTTCATGAACATAATATTAGCTAAAAAAAGTTACCAGTGAGTTCTGGCTTTATCTTATGATAGGGTACTTGACAAATCAGCCAGATACAAGCAGAAAAGTCCCATGGTACAACACAAAGAACTTGACAACAAGTTAGGATGATTAATATAAAAAGAAGACTCTTATTTAGGAGCTCAGTGATCTCATTGGAGCAAGCCTTGGAAGAGGAAATCTGTAGATCTTAACCAAGCCTAAAAATTTAATTCAAAAGAATTCCTTATTTCTTTCAATAGTTTCATGGATTGATACCTTCTTTTGTACCTGAGCAAAGTGATCCCAACAGATGCTTTAATTTCCAGTGGTTTCCTACAGTAAATTAGACTTCAAACCACCTCAGCAGGCTCTTCAATGTTGTAATTTTTTGCTGCCCCAGCACTTAAGACTTTGAAAATTAATAAGAGCTATACTTAAAATGGCTAATACCTTGTAATAGTGTCTCTGCTTCATAATCTACCTAGAAACAAACATTTTTGGTTAGATGTTAGAACGTTGTCAGGCATCCTTTAAATGGAACTTCATTTCATTCTTCAACAGCACCTAAAGCTTTTCTCTGCTGCTGCTGCTGCTTTTAATTATTTTACCCACATTCTCCAATAGTTATCATCTTGTATCCTTGGCACCACCAAAGGCAATAGTCTTGCATGGATGATAGTTTTTGTTTAACAAAGATGGCTCATAGCCTCCAGCCCATGTTATGTATCATAGCCTCATAAAGACAAGGCTGAAGGACATTTCAAATCAGAAAAATATTCACAGGGATGCAGACCTGACCCATAAATGTCAAATTATTTTATTAAAGAATAGACACTCCAAAATGGGCAAGGGGAGCCTATTTTGGCAGAACAATTTGTGGGGTATGGAGAAACAACTGGATATTCACAACTGTGTATCAGTACCTTAAAGTTGAGTAATTTGATAGAGCAGAAATTATTACAAAATTAACTGTCCCTATCTCTCACCCTAAAATCCATTTATCCTGGTCACATGAATGCTTGTCCAGAAACTACTACTCCACAACTCTTATGCTGGTAGCTGTGACCACATAACCAAACTCTTGCCATTCAGATAGAGGAAATTATTTGTATGATTGCTAGGTCTTCTTCTTTAAGATATAGAAGTGCTTGCCCTGGACTTGGTCCCAACTTTTCCTTTCTACTGCATAGTAAGGGTGACTGTCGCTCCCCCTCTTCGTGGAGGAACGACACTAAACCTGCCTAGGCTTCATATCCGAGTCACGGCACCATTATGTCGCTCCCCCTCTTCATGGAGGAACGACACTAAACCTGCCTAGGCTTCATATCCGAGTCACGGCACCATTATGTCGCTCCCCGTCTTCGTGGAGGAACGACACAGGACCCTGCGCTGTTCTTTCGTCTGCTCGGCCCTCCCCGGGTTTGCTGCTGGTTCTTCCCGGGTTGGCTACTGTCCCTTCCACCTCCGTGGAAGGGCGGTTCCCCCTGGCCACATTCCCCACTTCCGCAGGGGAGCGGCACACCGCCGGCCGGCTCTCTCAGGGGCTGCACAGGTGTTCCCTTAGATGTTCCCCTTAGATGTTCCTGGTGCATGCTGTCTCTCTCCTCCTTTATAGTCCTCCTCCGCCAATCCTAACTCGGCTGCCCACACGCCGAGTACGCTGCTCTCCTCCAATCAGGAGCAAGTCCTACAGTTTATTGGCTGAACTGGAGGCAGCTGTGTAGAAGCTGTTTTCTTCTCTCCCAGCGCCATATTGTGGGAGAGCAGATGCATAGAATAAGTCTTAATTCCAGTAACAGTATAGTCCAAGTTGCTCCCCACAGGTGACAATTAGAATATCTTTGGAAACCACATCTTAAGGATGGCCGACTCTTTCAAGTGAATTGGATCCCTGGACTATGTCATGGAGTATAGCTTGCCTTCATAGCCTAGGCTACTAGGAAAGAGAAACAAACCTTTACCTTAGTTGATGCACTGTATGGTTTACACTTTGCTACAATATCTTGGCATTTATTTTAACTAATCTGCAAAAAAATGCTTTATATTTGTGTAAATGAGCTGAAGAAAGGAGAGAGGAAAAAAAGAGTTTAGCAAAATAATACTAATGAGAAAGAATCCCATAGGACTTAACAAAGACATTTCTATACATGTGTTCCTTTAGAGGGAACAACTTGAATCATGTTTTTTAAAGTACAGATTCAAGGCATGATACAGCACCCTGACTGTCCACAGGAGGTTACTGATAGCCAGCAGAAATCCAAGTCCAGTGACAGTAAGAGAAATAATGAAAGGTCAGTCATTCTTCAATACAAAAGCATTTTTGAAAAAAAAAAATCATTAGCAGCAAAAACACAAAACAAACAAACAAACAAAACCCCACAAAAGCCAAAAACAAAAATACAAGATATCAAAAACTAAACAATCGGCCGGCGCCAGGGCTCAATAGGCTAATACTCCGCCTATGGCGCCGGCATACCAGGTTCTAGTCGCGGTCAGGGCGCCGATTCTGTCCCGGTTGCCCCTCTTCCAGGCCAGCTCTCTGCTATGGCCAGGGAGTGCAGTGGAGGATGGCCCAAGTGCTTGTACCCTGCACCCCATGGGAGACCAGGATAAGCACCTGGCTCCTGCCTTTGGATAACCGCGGTGTGCCAACCACAGCATGCCGGCCGTGGTGGCCATTGGAGGGTAAATCAACGGCAAAAAGAAGACCTTTCTCTCTCACTGTCCACTCTGTCCAAAACAAACAAACAAACAAACAAAAAAACTAAACAATCCCCCAAAACAAAAAGCAAAGCCATGCAGGAAACAATACATTTTGAATTACTGAATTATACATTATGCTGCCAATGGTAGCCATTTTCTTGTTCTCCAGTAGGTCTGCGTATTCCCAGCTACAATATCGCCCTACCCAACAACACAACCTAGGGTAAATTATTAAAAAGCCACAAGGGTTTGGGTTATGCTCACTACCACCCTGACTTTTAGTACAACTATATTATATGGATAAGTATTATTACTATTCTTTGAGACAAGAAGTGAAAAGCCTCCATTCTTTTTTTTTTTTTTTTTTTGACAGAGTGGACAGTGAGGGAGAGAGAGACAGAGAGAAAGGTCTTCCTTTTGCCGTTGGTTCACCCTCCAATGGCCACCGCGGCCGGCACGCTGTGGCCTGCACATCGCGCTGATCCTAAGCCAGGAGCCAGGTGCTTCTGGTCTCCCATGGGGTGCAGGGCCCAAGCACTTGGGCCATCCTCCACTGCACTCCCGGGCCATAGCAGAGAGCTGGCCTGGAAGAAAGGCTACCGGGACAGAATCCGGCACCCTGACCGGGACTAGAACCCGGTGTGCCAGCGCCGCAAGGCGGAGGATTAGCCTGTTGAGCCACGGCGCCGGCTTTTTAAAAAAATTTTTTTTTATTTTTGACGGGCAGAGTGGACATTGAGAGAGAGAGAGACAGAGAGAAAGGTCAAGCCTCCATTCTTAACCACATTTCTGCTTCTTACCCAGGACACAGGGTATAATAGATAAAACTGCAAATATTGTACCCTCCCATTAGGATACAGAACATAGCTCTTCTCCCCTTAAACCTGGGCTGCTTACAGTGAATGCGGCAGAGTTATGCCTTGCCAGTTTCTAGATTCAGGTCTTAAGAGACTAATAGATTTCATTTACTGTTTCCTAGAACACTTGTGCTTGGAGTACTGATTCCAACTACACTACCTCATACTGGACTGGCCATGTGTAGACACACCAGTTGACAGCTCCCAGCTGAACTCAACCTTCCAGCTGCTCCCACCAGTCCACATGAAGAAGTGAGGTTGTCTTGGATTTTTCCATATAGTTCATCTTGTACTTATATACCACTGAGAGCTCTATCAATATCATGTGAAATAAAACACTTGACCTACAAAATCATGAGATATCATAAAGTTACCTTTGTTTAAAGCACTGCTTAACCATTTTGAATTTATTTTCATTTTATTTGACAGGAAGAGAGACAGAGATGGACACAGAGACCTTTCACCTACTGGTTCACTTCCCAAATGCCTGCAACAGCCTGGGCTGGTAGAGACCAAAGGCAGGAGGCAGGAATTCAATCCAAGTCTCCCACATTGGAGGCAAGAATCCAAGGACTTGAGCCATCACTGCTGCCTCCCAACGAGTCCAGTAGCAGTAAGTAGGATTAGAAGTCGATCTAATACTCAAACCAAGGCTCTCCAGTATGGAATGTAGTTGTCCCAAGTAGAATCTTAACTGCTGTGCCAAATGCCTGCCACTACACCAACTAAATTTTGTGATACATTGCTGCACAGAAGATAACTAGAAGATGGAATTCTCTAATTTAAACTCATAATGTATACATGCAGATTTACATATTCATGTATATTTCCATGTGATCATACACATGAAAATGATGAACTGTTCTAACCCCTGATGATATATTTCTAAAATATTTCCAGTTTAAAAGCATTCAAATCATTTAAGAAATAGTAGCTTGTCAGTTAAGAACATATATTTGCAATTATAATAGACTAGAAACTGAGAAAATGAAACCTAAGTACAATCTCCTTGAAATTTCCTATATAACCATTTGAGTCATTGTTTTAAGAATAACTTTTTAAAAAAATATTTCTTCCATTTAAAATTACCCAGGTATCAGGGTACTAATCTAAGAACCTAACATATGTAGTACTCTCATAAACCCTCAGAGAATAGCACATGTACTCCTAAACTCATCATGAAAGCAAATGCAGCCAACCCAAAGGGTTGAATAAAAACATTTAAGTTTTCATTCTTTTCAGAGGATCACTTTTTTCCAATTGTGATGTCTTGCCTGCAGGCATCTGGGGAGTGAATCAGCAGATGGGAATTCTGTCTGCTGTCTCTCTCAAATAAATATATAAGTAAAATTTATAAAAAACTAAAAAGATTTCTTGCTTCAACTGGATCATCAGAGACACTTTTAATGCATCACAGAAAACAAAACCCAAACTTGTGCTGATTGTAGAATCAGTGCAACTTGCTATAATAAAAAGCATTTGCTGTAAATATGGTGGTAGTTCCAAATATACTTGTAATACAATTTGTGTAACATACTTATAAGACATACACAGAAAATATTCAAATGATAGGCAGCATTCAATTTCTGAAGGCAAAAAGTGATTTCTTTTTTACATTTAATTAGTATGGTTTTGTAGTACACAGAATATCATTGTTTACTTGCTTTTTAAAAATATCCCATATAATTATCTATATATGACATTGTTAAATACATAAGTATCCATTTAGAGATTTCTTGAAAAAACTGAATTTTCTTTTCAGTGCTTATGTTATTTTTAAGTAGTTCACATATGCCTTTTCATCTATATTTAGATACAAGCATATTAAAAGTCTTATTTTATTCTCTTGAACTAGAATTGTTTCTTGAATTAAAACCTGTATAAATCTCTCCTGATGGCTTTTGTAGGAAGATATGTCAAATAATGACTTTGCTTTTCTCAAGGGAAACAAGTGTTCTAAGCATCATCATCTCAGGAATATGCATGCTGAAAGCACTTCTGCCTTGCTTTGGGCATGCAGCACTGGCCACACAGCTATTTCCAATTTTGCTTTTGGATTTACCCTATAAGAAGGAACCCAAGCAAGCATCAGTTTCTCTAAATGTAGCCTTGGCTTTAAAATGGGCCCTACTCCTGTCACTGAACTGACTCTTCCACTGAAAATCAGCCAGATCCTACAGAAAGCAAGATCATAGAGAACTTTGTGCCTAGTCTTTGAACATACAGTTTGTTGACAGAAGGTACAAATGAAAGAAAGGGAGAGAATCAGAGATGGAAGAGGAATGAACTGACTTTTCTTTAGAAGTAATTGAGAAATGGGCATGTATTATAGATTAGGTCAGTTTTTGAAGGCAGTCTAGGAATGAACACATCAATTTTAAAATGATTTCCTGGGGCTGGTATTGTGGCACAGCAAGTCAAACTGCTACTTGCAATGCTGGTATCCCTTACTAGAGTGCCAGTTCAGGTCCCATTGGTTTGCTTTCAATCCAGCTTCTTGCTAACGTGCTTGGGAAGACAGTGCAGGACAGTCCAAATATTAAGACCCCTGCAATCCATGTGGGAGATCAGGTTAGGGTTCCTGGCTCCAGGCTTTGGCCTGGCCCAGATCTGGCTGTTGTGGCCATTTGGAGAGTGAACAGTCAGATTGGAAGATCCCCCTCTCCCTTTACCTTTTGCTCTTTCTGTTGTTCTTTCAAATAAATAAATAGACAAATAAAGAATAAATAAATAAATCTTAAAAAATGAAAAGGATTTCCATGGAAAATTTTTACTCTAAGTCATACCTAGCAATCATTGGAATGCAACTCATAGATAGACCAAGCTAGTATTGAATGCTTGACATATGTCAGCCCTTATGGATATTTTGGGTTCTGGCACATAATAGACACTCAATAAGTTTTATTTATTTCTTCATTATTTTACTAGAAAGGCACAGTGAGAGAAAGACAGACAGACAGAGATCCCATCCACTGATTCACCACTCTCCAAATGCCCACTACAGCAATAGTTGGGTCAGGCTAAAATAGGAAATAAGAATTCATCTAAGTCTCCCTCATGGATGGCAGGGAACCAACTACTTGAGCCATCTTCTTGAGCTTCTTCCCAGGGTGCACACTGACAGGAAGCTGGAACTGGGAGCAAAACTGGGACTCAAATATGGGTGTCACTTCAATATGGGTGTGGGCATCCCACTTGGGCATCCCAAATGGCAGGTTAACCCCTATGCCAAACACCTGTCTCTTAGAAAAATTTTAAAAGGAAAAAAGTTAGAAATGAAAATCCACACAATGTCGGAATTAAAATAGTATTTTTCTCACTTTTGCTTTGTCCACATGTCCAGGTAGGAGGTACAGACAGATGGGTCTTCAACTGTAGCCTACACTTGGTAACTGGTGAGCAGAAACAGCTTGACCTATAAAGGATTCAGCAAATGCAGTTGCTGCAATAAATGAAAAAGTTATATTGAAAGACCCAGGAGGTCCTCTCTGACTCACAGAACAATGTCCTCCTCTCTACCTACTTGTCTCTGTGCAAAACCATTGCTGCAAAAAAGGGAGAATTATATGATCAAAAAGGAAATCTTAACACTGAGGGACACAGAAGGTTTTCAGTGTGTTTGACATCTGATTGCATTTAAAATAACTACAAAATACCAGTTGTCCTTCCTGTTATAACAGATGGAAGAACCTGGCACCTCATCCTTAATGTGTTTCCAGGAAAGGGACTCAAAGTGTGTTTATTATCATAATTATTGGAAAAGAGAAAAAAGAACTCAAAAAGAAACTTCTCCTAGTTCTTCTCTTAAATAAAAGTTGTATAGATGTTCAATAAAAGTTTCTTCAATAGAATAGGCTGAATATGTGTCAATATCTGTTAGCAGAGTAGACAGGAGCCATAAGTAGATTTTGAGCAATTGAAATGTGGCTAGTGTACCTGAGAAACTGAATTTGCGATTGCATTTAATTTTAATTAATTTTATTAAATTTAAACAGCCAATGTAGCTAGCAGCTACTAACTAGATAGTATATCTTTAAGGCCTTGGATTTTGTATGTTACCTAAAGGAGAGGTTAATTGTATAAATGATTCCCCTATAATTTATGTGATTTATTTAATGGTACTTTACTTGCTTCTTAACCTTTCCAAATATCTGTTGTTACTGTAATCTTGTTGGAAACGCTTTTCTCGTTTCTATTTGTCTGTCAGTATATTGCCATTTTTACGGAACATTTCTGCCCACAGACTGCTTCTGGGCAATTTGCCTCTACTCACAGTCCCACTGAACGGGAACCCGATTGTTGTATATTATATGACTTCCCCCACCAGCCCCCAGCACTTGACTCCAGTGCAATCTATTTAGAACCTGGCTAATTTGTTACTTAGAATCTGGTGAGAAAAGCTAAACTGGGCTAACTAGGGACATGAATTTGGAACTAGAAAGCTGGGAGTTTTAGAAGGAACAGGACAACAAAATGACCTCATGTATACTGGAATTATGAAGGAAGAAAAGTCCCAAGGAAAACAGGAACGCCAGGAGCAGAAACAGAATGAGAATGGCCCTGCCTTGTTGAAGGGGCACGTAATTCCCCAGTCCCCAAAAGGCAAAATTTAGTGAAAACATAATTTTTGCTTTGGTCACTATTTTAAGATATTCTTGAAACCCACAGTTGTAATGATGACTCTTCTCTCCTTATTGAGTTATGCTAAGACTCTGTTCCCCAAGATACATACATTCAATGGGTATAGGAGGAAATGAATGCTACTTCAAATTTCCCACAAAGAATATCATACTCCCTGAGTCCCAGAACTGATGAATCAGGAAATCAATCTCAGAGAAAGGAAAGGATAACATTCCTGCTTACAAGTATCCCCATCAGGGTCTTCCCTCAATATGTCTTGCTGCTGAGTGATCTTTGACATTGAAATATTGAGTCTGTTATCTGAGTATGAGGTATAGAGGAGATTTGGACATCCCAGTCTGACAGAAGGAGGCAAAACCTGGCATGATTGTCTTAGGTTTGGAATCCTAGAAACGGAACATTAAGCAGGGACACGGATACTCAAAAATTTTTAAAGTGTTATTTAGTTGAAAGGGAGACATGTACGGGCTCGCAAACACACACACAAACACAGAGCGAGAGTGAGTGAGTGAGAGATCCTCCATCTATTGGTTCACCCCCTAAATGGCTATAAGAGCCAGGGTTGTGCCAGGCTTAAGTCAGAAGGCTAGAACTCCAACTGGATCTCCCATGTGGGTGGCAGGTGGCAGAAACTCAAGTACTGGACTATCATCCACTGCTTTCTTAGGCTCATTAGCAGAGTGTTGGCTTGGTGCTGGAGTAGCCGGGACTTGGGACTCAAACCATCACCCCAATATGAGATACAGGCACCCAAGGGGAAGCTCAACCAGCTACATTATAACATCCATGCTACTCATCATTTTTAGATTTATTTATTTATTTTGAAAGTCAGAGTTACAGAGAGAGAAGGAGACAGAGACAGAAATCTTCCATCTTCTGGTTCACTCCCCAAATGGCTGCAACAGCTAGCTCTGGCCAGGCTGCAGGCAGGAGCTTCATTTTGGTCTCTCACATGGGTGGCAGGGGCCCAAATACTTGAGATAAATTCCAGTGCATTTCCCAGGCCATTAGCAGGGTTCTGGATTGAAGTGGAGCAGCTAGGACATGAACCGGTGCCTGTATGGGATGCTGGTGTCACAGGCAGCAGATTTACCCACTATGTCATGACACCAGCCCTTCATTATATTTTTGGACAGTTTTAGGGGAGCAGAATAGGTAGTAGTAGGAGATGAGCAAGTGTGTAGCTTTCACTGGCATCTAGTGTCAGCTTGATATATATCAAGAGGAGCTCTGGAGCGTTAACTGCCTCCCAGGCAAAGGGATCAATGTTTTATACTCTTGTGCCACTCATTACCTTGGGTGAAGACGCTCCCACTGGCTGACAGTAGTGCTCCAGAGAAGGGGTCAGCTGTGAGCAGCTAGCAGCCAGAGGTCATGACTGCTGGAGGATGGTACACAGGACAAGGAATGGGAGGTCTGAGTGGAACATTTACGACATCTTCTACATGCTTCCTCCTACATAGGAATCTGGTTCCCAGGAGAAAATGATGCATTTTAAACTCTATTTGTACTGAATTGAGAAAAAGGAGCTTCTTCAGACTGAGAAATGCCAAGGATATGGATATCCTGGCAACTTTCTGAGTAGACAGGACTAAACATATGGTGACAAACAACGAAATACAAAGAAGGTCAAGTCAGAGTCATCACAGACACATGGAGAGCCTCCTCTAAAGCAAGGACAAGGGGGAGCATGATACTTGGCAGGGAGGGACAGAAGTTACGATTTGGAATCGAAAAGGGGAACAGGACTGACAGTGCTTAGCCAAAGCATGCACAGAGTAGCTACTTTTACATATTTGTTCAACATTTGAACATATGAATAAATGAAAGAACTTTCAGTAAATCAATAATTTTCCCGGCCGGCGCCATGGCTCACTAGGCTAGTCCTCTGCCCCGCACAGGGCTGGCACCCCGGGTTCTAGTCCAGGTCGGGGCACCGGATTCTGACCAGGAGGAAGCACCTGGCTCCCGGCTTCAGATTGGCGCAGCGCTGGCCGTAGCAGCCATTTGGGGGGGGGGGGGTGTGAACCAACGGAAGGAAGACCTTTCTCTCTGTCTCTCTCTCTCTCACTGACTAACTCTGCCTGTCAAAAAAATAATTTCCCGATATTCATTTCTTCCCAATTCTTCTTATATTATGCAGTTCACATTATTTTAAATTAAAATTTACCAGATGAGAGCATATTTTTGAAGAAAAGCAAACTAAAGAGGCATCTAAAATATTTATGGATAATGAACAAATTAGTCAACTGGTATCATGTGTCTTGCTGCTTACTTTGTTAGTCACAAAAGTATTTGGTAACCCTTGTGATGAGTAATGTTTAATTTCGACTGATAACAATTTCTGGCAACATAACTATAATTATAAATTAATAACATAAGACAACGAAAACAATTGCTTTAAGTAAATGATTGAAATTAGATCAATGCGCATCTTTCACATCAATAGCAAAACAGACTTAATCATTTAAAAAAATCCCAATTTATCATTTTTGTAGGACCAAATAAACTCCAATTACTAGCTCTACAGAAAGATAGTGTTTAATAGAACCCTTGTTTGTGGAAAATGTATGAATATTACTGATGTCATTTTTTACAAACAAGAAATAAAAGCTATGGCTTCAAAGTCAGTTTTCTTGTAAAACATGGTGGGAAAGAAGTGGAGAAAGAAAAGGACTTGCTGTGAATGCTTAATTTTTTCTCAATATTAAAATCCTTTTGTCAGCAAAAATTATGATATATGGGTTCTTAACCCAATCTAGAACAGTTCTGAACTTCGAAAGGGAAAATTTTAACTGTTTTAACTAAGAATAATAGAAATTCAGTATTTCTTTAAATTATGCATTGCAGATAGCAGAAAAAAGGACAGTAGCAGTACGTCTGATTCTTCCAGTTGTGGAAAACACAGATACTTTCACTTCACATAACAGTATGCCTTAAAATAATGTTTATATTCATCACCATTTTAAATTAGGCCTAACACTAGCTCATGTTACTTAATGTATTAATAAAGTGACACATATATTATACTACATATTTTCAATGCTGTGATAACCATCATTAAATTATCTGGAGACGTGCCTATGAGCTTCACCAGATTGCTACTCAATGGCACAAATAAAGGTTAATACCCTATTTCAGCCTCAGTTTCTACTGATTCTTTCTTCTTTCTCCAAACTTCTGCGATAACAACATGTTCCTTCTTTCTGAAGCCATCCTAGGTTGCTCATGACCCTGTGTCTTGAACACATAGCTCCTTCTTATCTGTATCTCTGTGGGAAAATGTGTCCTGAGAATGTGTTTGGGAGGTATAAGATTGAACAAGCCTTAGTGACAGTTCCTGGTTGTTTGAATATCTCTTCTTTGTGCTTTTGAGATCGTTGGTATGTCTCACGGTCTGTCTTTGGCATATGTTATTCGAATGTTTCTGTGTTTGTGTTTCTATCTCTACCAATACACCTGTCTCAGTGATTTCTCACCTCTCAACTTCTGATAGAGTAGTTGCCAACACTGAAAAGATGCTCCAGGAATCAAGGAATGGCTCTTTTCCCAGAGACAATAGATTAAGCATGCATTCTAAGTAGGGCATGAGGGTGGAGACATAGATACTGCTTGTTTTCATTGAGAACTTGTAAAGGAAGGATAGTGTTTTCCTTTCCTAACATGACTGTCTCCCTGTAAATAAAATTCCTGTTGATTTCAAATAAAACCCAATGCAGCAAAGCTTTTCTGCATATTACAAGCAGGGGTGGGTTCTAGGCAACACTGGGCTGAACAAAAGCTCATCTCAGGAACCTTGACATCTCCTCTCATCAGCTCTGCCTTTTCTCTATGAAGGCCCATGTGCATCCCTCTAGGGGGCCCCCACGGCTGCTTCCCATCCAAGTGTATCTAGGGATCTCCCTGCAGCATGTATTGCAGGCCTGTCCTCCTGAGAATACAGACCTGTCTCTCCTATCTTTCCCTAAAAATCTGCCTTGTGTGATCTGTTCAGGCAGCTCTTCCCCTGGAGAGTTGATGATGGATTTCAAATCAAGCTTCATTCATTGATTACACAAGGGCTGTTGAGTACTAGCTGAGCACTTCTGAGTGCCATGTGCTGGGTATTATGCTACAGTGTAAGAAATGGAAATAAAAGCAGTCTTTGCAGTCAAAGAGTTCACAAAAGAGATGGGGCAACTTGAACTTATTTGGTCAAAGCTGTGTCAAGGATCACACATGGAGCACTGTCTTAGTTGGGTTCTCAGAGAAGACTCTTGTAAGGATGAGAAGTTGAGTGCAAGTCTTTTGTTTGGGGCATCTCATGAGACAGGGGGAAGAGTGAGAAGTAAGCTAAAAGGAAAGCAGGCAATACTGGGAGCCTTTTCAAGCAGGTTACTTCAATGAGCAAATGGGGCTTTCTCCTGGTGAGGATCTCTGTCTGAGAGGTTGTATAGAACTTACCCCAGGGTGGTCCTACATGAGGAGTAAGGAAGTGGGATATTTATGCAGCAATTCTCATTGTTTATTTTTGTACTGGGCACAAAAACTCCTTAGCATTTGCAAACTGAAATGCCTGTGGCCTGAGCAAGTTCCTTTAATCAGAGACAGTCCCCACAAGGGACTAGCAGAGGGAATAGCACAAAGAAGTTGTAGGCATGTGGAGGAATGGTGAGTACTAAGGGGGTAGGCTCCAGCCCAGAGCAGGGGTGCTACCAAAGGTTCTCCAGTGCTCAGGCTGCCTGAGAGGTAAAAGAGGAATACTCTTGACCTGCTGATAAACATTTCATGTCAATGCAAATGAATGCATTTTCTGCAATTGTTAGATACACGGTTTTATAAGTACCAATTCTTTCAAAGTTTAAAAATTATTTTGTCAAGACTTCTCAATGCTTTTGGTTTATTTATCAGTTACCAGGAGTTATAAATTTGTCTCCTTTTATCAATTGCTGCTTATATGTATTGAGACTATGTTATTTGATACATTATACATTAAGATTTGCTGTCTATTTTTCTGTTGGAATAATTCTTTAATGTTATGAAGTATTTTTTTCTACAAATTCTTGCCTTAAAATCAACTTCAATGTTATACATAGCTGTGTCAACCATTTATTATTTTTTGCATGGTCTATTTTGTTAATATTATTCCTCTAACCTCTCTGTATCATTCTCTTTAAAGTATGTCTCTTGTAATCAACATAGGGATATTATTTTTTATTTAATCAGTTTTATAAATTTTTGCTTTCAATTGAAGTACTTAATACTTGTATATTTAATGTAATGCAGTTGAGTTTTTAACAACTACCTTGCTTTAAGATTTTCCCCCCATTGTCTTATTTTCTCTGCTTTCCAGTCTTTTTGAACAATCAAATATTTGCTAACAATTCCCCCTGCATTAACTAGTTAATTATGCATTATTTTTGTATTTGATTGGTTTACTTAAAGACAATAACATGGAACAACAGGGAGTCTTAAATGTAAGTAATTTTACTACTCCCTGTTCAATATAAGAAATGTGAAATAATTCCACTCGACTTGCCTCATGGGTCTTTAAGAATCGTGCAGCCCTTTAAGACAGTGTTGTATTTTATGTAATCAAAATTCATGTAGATACACTCTTTCTGTTTTATTCCTTTCTGCATTTCTCTCTTAACTTTCTCTCCACTTAAAATTCTACTTTTAGTACATCTCTGCAGGGGAAAGCATGCTCAGTTTTTGTCAATGTGTAAATACCTGCATTTTGCCTTAGTTTCGAAAGTTTTTCCACTATAAATAGAAGCTTGGGCTTCCTCTCCAAACTATACATTGCCATTCTACTATCCAGCTCTCTGCTGTAACCTGGGAAGGCAGTAGAAGATTGCCAAGTCTTGGGCCCTTGCACCCTCATGGGAGACCCAGAAAAAGATCCTGGATCCTGGCTTCCGATGGGTGCAGCTCCAGCCATTGAGGCCATTGGGGGAGTGAACCAGCAGATGGAAGACCTCTCTCTCTGTCTCTGTCTCTCTATAACTAACTTTCAAGCAAATAAATCTTCAAAAAAAAAAAAAACACTCTATGAATGAAATTTGTTCCATTCGTATAAATTTAAAAATTAAAAAAAGGAGGATACAGAGAGAGAGGTGGAAGAAGAGGACAGAAAGGGAGGGAGGGAGGGAGGGAAGGAGGGAGAGAGAGAGAGAGAAAGGAAGGAGGAGGAGGAGGAGGAGGTGGGAGAGACAGAGATCATCCCTTCCCTCCCCACCCCAGGTGCATGTTAGCAGGAAAGAGGAATTGGAAACAGAGCTGGTACTCAAGCCCAGCTACCCCAGTATGAGATACAAGTGATGTCTTAGGCTGGTGCCGTGGCTCACTTGGCTAATCCTCTGCCTGTGGCGCCGGCACACCGGGTTCTAGTCCCGGTTGGGGCCCCGGATTCTGTCCTGGTTGCTCGCCTTCCAGTCCAGCTCTCTGCTGCGGCCCAGGAAGGCAGTGGAGGATTGCCCAAGTCCTTGGGCCCTGCACCCACATGGGAGACCAGGAGGAAGCACCTGGCTCCTGGATTTGGATTGGTCCAGTGTGCCGGCCGTAGCGGCCATTTCGGGGGTGAACCAACAACAAAGGAAGACCTTTCTCTCTGTCTCTCTCACTAACTCTGCCTGTCCAAAAAACAAACAAACAAACAAACAAACAAAAACAAATGATGTCTTAAAACTTCCAAATGCTTGCCTCCAAATTTATCTTGATACTTTCCTGCAAACTTCCTCAAGTTCTTTGAAATACCCTTGTATGTATGCATCTCTATGTACTCTAGGTCAAAGAAGAAATAACATTGTTGCCATCTTGCAAATAGCTACTCACCCATTGGAATGACAATATTCTATAAGCAGAATGATCTGTGGATTAAGTAAAAATTTCCAATTGTGCTCAAGTTCTAAATTTTACAAAATTTACTGATTAGGTAGCTTTATGGATTATGTGAAAGACATTGCAGGATTGGCATTTACCCTTACTCTATTCTAAACATTAGGCTATTAGGGTTTAAAACGCTGTTGAAGTAATTTGCAATCTTAAAAATGTTAGGTGCTAAAAATCAGGTTGATACTCTTCCCTTTGGGACTGAAGTGATTCGATTCTACATTTTTATTAGAAAACTCCAGGAGAGATTCCACAATCCCACTTAGAAATGCTGTTCAAGTCTTCACACATTTTTAAACTTCTATTTAACCAAAAATATCTCATGCCATACTTTAGACTCCTGCCTCTAGTTCTGTTCTAAGAAAGAGTGGGAAAACATGTGTCCCACAGTCTGTGAATAATTATACATTGAGTAAGGTTCACAATTAACAATTCTCATGGGAATGAAGTTCGTTTATATTGAAGATTATTTGTATGTCTCAGAAATTTCAGGAAGCGAAGTCGCCTATGCTTGCAATGCAGTTTCTATTAACCCAGGACTGATGAGTGTGTAAGATTCTTCACAAGACACTGCATACTGGCAGATCTCTCTTCTGCCACTTTCTCTTTCTCTTCTTTCCCTTCCTCTTTCTCTTTTTCTTTTTTTCTTTTACACGAATTGGTCTGAAATAAGAAATTCTGACAGAGATGGTTTCCCTTTTTCTTCCTGAGCACAAAGCTTGATTGTGTGTCCCAGCGTCCCTGTGGCTAGGGGTGACCATATGATTGAATCCAGATCAGTGAAATATTCATGATAATTGATTTACCTCACTTTCAGGCATAGTCCAGAACAGTTCCCTGACTAGGCCAGAACTGTGGCATAGTAGGCTAAGCTTCTGCCTGCAGTACTGTCATCCCATTTGGGTGCTGGTTGAGTAGTAGTTGTTCCTCTTTGGATCTGGCTCTCTGCTATGGCCTGGGAAAGCAGTAGACGATGGCCCAAGTGCTTAGGCCCTGGTGCCCACGTGGGAGACCCAGAAGAAGCTCCTGGTTCCTGGCTTCAGACAAGCTCACTCCAGCTGCTGTGGCCATTTGAGGAGTGACCAATGGATGGAAGACTTCACTCTGTCTCTCCCTCTCTGTAACTACACCTCTCAAATAAACAAAATGTTAAAAAAAAAAAAAAAGTCCCCTGACTAAACGCTTACCCTCTGCTTCCTCACACTCCAATTGAATGGAGAGTTTTTCGAGGGTCAGAGGTGAGAGGAATCTCAAGACAGAAGAAACCTGGCCCCCTGATGTAGCATGTGGAAGGCTGGCAACCAGAACCACTCTCATCAGACTGTGAAGTGAAGGAGAAATATGCCCTCACTGTGCTAAGCCATTGGGACTGTGGATTATTTGTTACAGAAGTTAGTCAACTGTGATCATTGAGAAACTGGAACCAGAAGTTGAAGGTTGTTAAAAGCACACTGACTCTCTGGAGACTGCTCAGCTCAGATCATGGCTCTGCCACTTACACTAGTTATGTGACCCTGATAAATTCCCCTAAGGATTCCTGAATGAGTACATAGAAGGTCACTGAGCTGGAATTCTGCATTATATTAGGGTATGAAGAAGAAATAAGTATGCATTAGAGTAAACTGCTGAGAATTTTGAAGCTGTTTGGTTAATGATGTGCTTATTCTGGTTAATTCAAGTGAAGATAAAGGCAGGACATGGGAAACTTCAAGAAAGGTGGCACTCAAAGCTTGAAATGTACAGAATTTGCCAGTTTTTCTTTTTTTTTCTTTTGACAGGCAGAGTTAGACAGTGAGAGAGAGAGACAGAGAGAAAGGTCTTCCTTTTCCATTGGTTCACCCCCCAGTGGCCGCGCTGGCAGTACGCTGCGGCTGGCGCACTACGCCAATCCGAAGCCAGGAGCCAGGAGCTTCTCCTGGTCTCCCATGGGGTGCAGGGCCCAAGCACTTGGGCCATCCTCCACTGCACTCTCGGGCCACAGCAGAGAGCTGGACTGGAAAAGGAGCAACCAGACAGAATCCGGTGCCCGACCAGGACTAGAAGCTGGGGTGCCAGCGCCACAGGCGGAGGATTAGCCTATTGAGCTGGGGCGCCGGCCAGAATTTGCCAGTTTTTCATCATGAATAATGTGGGTACACTGGTATGAAAATGGAACCAACTGACCCCATTTTCCTTCCTTCCTCTGAGGGATGTTTTTACTGTTTCCTAAATGACCTCTCTGGTTTTTTTTCTGTACAGGTATTTCTTTTTTTTTTTTAACTTTTATTTAATGAATATAAATTTCCAAAGTACAGCTTATAGATTACAATGGCTTCCCCCCCCATAACGTCCCTCCCACCTGCAACCCTCCCCTTTCCCAGTCCCTCTCCCCTTCCATTCACATCAAGATTCATTTTCAGTTCTCTTTATATACAGAAGATCAGTTTAGCATATATTAAGTAAAGATTTCAACAATTTGCATGCACATAGAAACACAAAGTGAAAAATAGTGTTTGAGTACTCGTTATAGCATTAAATCACAATGTACAGTACATTAAGGACAGAGATCCTACATGAGGAGTAAGTGCACAGTGACTCCTGTTGTTGACTTAACAAATTGACACTCTTGTTTTTTGTTTATGGCATCAGTAATCACCCTAGGCTCTTGTCATGAGTTGCCAAGGCTATGGAAGCCTTTTGAGTTCACCGACTCTGATCACATTTAGACAAGGTCGTAGTCAAAGTGGAAGTTCTCTCCTCCCTTCAGAGAAAGGTACCTCCTTCTTTGATGACTTGTACAGGTATTTCTAGTCTACTCTTCTCTCAACAAACTGATGACGAACTGATTAAACCCATTCACATTGAATGTTCAATCATAAATTAGCATTTTTAAGCCTAAATAGATGGATTTTGCCCCCATATCCAGGAATTCCAAATAATAGATGAGAATTTCACGGTGACTGAACCTGGACAGAAGGCAGACTTGATGGCAACTAGAGTTCTTTGCGGTGGAGGTAAAGATCATGTCTGCCCTGGCAGTTTCCCTTAGTCTCAGTGGAACTGCTGGACAGAAGATCTAACCTGATTTCCCTTCTATGGCAACTCCAACCTCTCAAGGTCTATACACTCCTTCCAGCCCTCCACTGAACCTGTTTTCCTTCTTTACTATGTTTGCTCCTAATATGTTTAATTTTACTGTTTCCTCCACTTTTCATATAACCAGTTCTGTGTTTCTGACAAATGTTTTCCAATGCATTGAATATCTTTTCAGCATTTTCTAGTTGGGTAAATCTTATGTTACTCAAATTTTTGTTTTGTTTCTTATCTGGCAGTGGTGGTATGGGTTGAATTTTTGATCCAAAATTTGTATGTTTAAGTCCTAATTTCTAGTGTTTTAGAACCAAATTTGGAAATAAGGTTGTTACAGGTGTAATTAATTAAGATAAGGTCATTAAAGTGGACCTTTATCCAGTATGACTGGTATATTTATAGAAATGAGAAATGAGTATGGACACCCATACACACAGGGAGGACTCTGAGTGAAAATGAAAGCAGGGAGGTACAAGTCAAAAAATACCAAAGACTGCCAGCAAACCATTACCAGCAAGGAGAAAGGCATGGGCCAGATTTTCCCTCAGAGCTCTCAAAAGGAACCAGTCCTGTTGACATTTGATCTTGAACTTCTAGCTCTTTGAGAAAGTAAATTTCTATTGCTTAAGTCAGCAGTTAGTGGTACTTTGGTATGGTAGCCCTAGCAAATACCAATGAGGTACAACAATATCTGTATCACTGGGCTGCTCTGAGAATTTTAGGAGATAATAATCATGGTGCTCATAGCAGTATATCTAGTACACAAGTGCTCAACAAATGTCAACTGTTACGACTATTTCTGCTACTACTGATCTACTGAACATGCCATCTGTCAATTACATCATTTATGTTCTAAAGCGTAGTCCCATTCTGCCTGTGTTATTTCCATTCTCAATCTTGAATTTTCTTTTTTTTTCTTTTTTTTTTTATTTTTTGACTGGCAGAGTGGACAGTGAGAGAGAGACAGAGAGAAAGGTCTTCCTTTTGCCGTTGGTTCACCCTCCAATGGCCGCCGCGGCCAGCGCGCTGCGGCCGGCGCACCGCGCTGATCCGATGGCAGGAGCCAGGAGCCAGGTGCTTTTCCTGGTCTCCCATGGGGTGCAGGGCCCAAGCACCTGGGCCATCCTCCACTGCACTCCCTGGCCACAGCAAAGAGCTGGCCTGGAAGAGGGGCAACCGGGACAGAATCCGGCGCCCCGACCGGGACTAGAACCCGGTGTGCCGGCGCCGCTAGGCGGAGGATTAGCCTAGTGAGCCATGGCGCCGGCCAACAATCTTGAATTTTCTGATACAAGTACACTATATTGCAGTCCATCTTCTTGAGTAGCAGAGTGTTGCTCCGTGCAATGAAAAGTTTTAATTGATCTGTCAGATTGCTTTTTTTTAAAAAAAAAAAAAAGATTTTATTTATTTATTTGAGAGGTAGAGTTACAGTGAGAGGGAGAGACAGAGAGAAAGGTCTTCCATCCTCTGGTTCACTCCCCAAATGGCCACAATGGCCAGGGCTGCACCAATCTGAAGCCAGAAGCCAGTAGCTTCTTCCAGGTCTCCCATGCAGGTGCAGGGGCCCAAGGACTTGGGCCATCTTCTACTGCTTTCCGAGGCCATAGCAGAGAGCTGGATTGGAAGAGGAGCAGCTGGGACTAGAACTGGTATCAATATGGGATGCCAGCACTACAGGCAGAGGATTAATCCACTGAACCACAGCACCAGACCCCAGATTGCTTTTCTTTGAGCTAAAGAAGTCTTGAATTTTCTTCTTAGTGGGCTTAATGCTTTAACTTTTTAATCATCATTTAATAAATCAAAAGTTTAATCAAACTTTTTATTTATTGTGGTGAGGAAGCATTCTCCAAATTATTTAATAATATAACCTAGAATCTGACATGGTATCAGTGGAAACCAAGAACAAAAATGTGATAAACAAGAAAAGAAAGTAGGATATTCATTCTCTGTGGCTTGTCAAATCTAATATCTGCTCTTCTCTGTGCCTTAATCATTAACCCACATAAACCACTTGAACCAGACTCCTCTGGTGACTGATGTCCATACAGGTTTGGCCACTGGGAGGCACTGGCAGATGATGCAAGAGCAGGAGGAGCCAAATGTTGGGTAATTTCCTTCCTTCTCCCTTGTCCTCTGGAAATATCTGCACCCCTCCATAATTACAGTGCTAGGAAAATACTACAACCTTTGTACTCTTAGGACTAGGAATAGTAAAGACCTCCTACTCTTGCTAGTCCCTGGGGCCTGAACATTTTTTTGCCCCCTTAACTTTATCCACACCTCTGTCAACCTTCCTTGCATTGAGGTCTGTTTATCTGAATCATCTGGGGTAGATTCTCTTTCTTTCCTGCCCCTTGACTGATACATTCTTGAAGTTAGAGGTTGCCCCTGGTCCAGATCCTGAGGCAAGAAATGAATATGTGGAGTTTATTTAGGAAGTATAGGGATCCTGGTTAGAGAAGTAGGGATATGAGATGTGGAAAGGAAGACAGCTAATTAAGGATGAACTGATTAGCAGGTTATAATAGTGTGTGACTGAAACTCAATTCTGCCAGCAGATAGAGAATTGTATAAAACAAGTGCCTCAGGATTATAGCACCTAAGGGGCAAATGAGCTGACACCACCTGAGAGATCAATTGTCAGAGTTACTCTTGGGGGAGGTTAACTCACTGAGACTTGCAGCCTATCTGTCCCCAGGCTGTACAGCTTTGCTGAGGCTGGAAGAGAGTCCTTAGCCTCAGGGCTGCACATATGGGCAGCTTGGACAGTGTGTATGGGTGGTACTTACAGAATATCTCCTGACTATTTCAAGTCAACATTTTCTTTTTAGATACAGTGTCAAGATTCTCATTTCAGGAAGCTTGAGTCACATCATTCTTCCTGGGTATTATCAAATGGTACATTTATCCATGGTTTACCATTTTCAATCTCACTGTAAAGTACTTCTCCTTCCAATCACAGTTCTTTGTGATTTTTTTTTTTACTGGATTTTGTTCCAAGTCTTCAATTTCACTAAGTCATATTGAATCTGACTTCCTCTGTTCTATATTGAAAACATTACTGACTTCCTTCATACAGAGACTACTCTGTGTATTCACCAAGTTAGAGCTTCCCCAGTTCTCATGATTTTAAAAGTATGGAGCTAGACATATCAAGATATCATAACTGGGCCAGCGCTGTGGCTCAGTTGGTTAATCCTCCACCTGCGGCGCTGGCATCCCATATGGGCTCCGGGTTCTAGTCCCAGTTGCTCCTCTTCCAGTCCAGCTCTCTGCTGTGGCCTGAGAGGGCAGTGGAGGATGGCCCAAGTGCTTGGGCTCCTGCACCCGCATGGGAGACCAGGAAGAAGCACCTGGCTCCTGGCTTTGGATTGGTGCAGCGCCAGCTATAGCGGCCACTTGGGGAGTGAACCAACGGAAGGAAGACCTTTCTCTCTGTCTCTCTCTCACTGTCTGTAACTCTACCTGTCATAAAAAAAGGTGTCACAACTAATTTCACATGCTGCACACCACAGTTACAGATACAGTCAAATATGTTTTGGGGTGCATTAAGTGGGTTCAACTGTCCGTTCAGTTAACATTTATCTTTTGTCCACCATGTGCTTGACACTTGAGGATATATTGATCCACATAAGGGAGCTTTTGTCCCAACGGGCAGAGATGAAAACGAATATTTGCACTGGGGATGACAATTACTTGGGGAGAGAGAAATGGGAGAGATGGCATATATGAGAGAAGTTCTAGGAGCATTCCTGTGAGACAGAAATAAGTTCTTGGAGTACTCCTGTCACACACACACACACACACACAGATAGAGATAGAGATAGATAGAGTTATATATATATACATATATATATATATATATATATATATATATATATATAGAGAGAGAGAGAGAGAGAGAGAGAGAGAATGTGTGATTATCCATTCCGGAATTGAGGGCTGGGTCAAGGAACACACTGAGCTGAGACTGGGGTGGGCAGGGGTGTGTGGATTGGGGTCTAGACTGGAATAAGGGTGCCAAATATTAGAACAGTGTCTTTGGTGGGATAGGGACATGGTCTAAAACTGTCTGGTAAGGTGCAGAGTTAAGCAAAGGGCAGACTTTGTGTCCTTCCTATCTCCAAACTAGACTTTCTTGGAGGCCCATGAGGAACAGGAGTGAAATGTATTGCTTCAAGCAAGTTATGCTTTCCCCTATATTTAGGCAATGACAGAGAATCCTATTTAAACTTAAGCAGATTCTTCAAAGGCAATTTGAAACTATTCTAAAGCCTTTATGAACAGAGGATGATGCCTGTGTGTATACTCTATGGGTAAGCAACCCTGACTCAGGCTGTCCCTGATTCTCCTGCTGGTAACTCACCCATCCTGGACAGGCATGAAGATTCTTCTGCTTAACACTTCTTTGGTGCCAACAGAACGTTTGACTACTCAGTGATGGCCCCTTCCCTTTATTCTCCAGGCAAAGCATGGTGAAAGCAGAATCTGGGAAACATGGGTAATTCCTCCCAGCATACCCAGAGGTAGAAGTTCACAGAGCATGAACATAGGATCGAGATGAGGAGTAAGGAGCACTCTAATATTTCCAACTTAAATCTCTATGTCTCAGTTTCCCCATCAACAAAAAACAATCCAGGGGAGCTGGGAAACTGCTTGAGATATTCACATCCCATATTCATCTGAGTTTCTTGTTTGAGTCCTGGCTCCTTCTCTTCTGATTCAAATTCCTGCTCATGTGCACTCTAGGAGGTAGCAATGATGGTTCAAGTACTTGTTTCTCTGCCATATGCATTGGAAACCTAGATTTGAGGTTCCTGGCTTGAGCATGGCCCAGCTTCAGCTGTTGCAGGCATTTGGGAAGTGAACCAATGGGTGGAAGAACTCTTTGTCTCTTTACCTTTCAAATAACATACAAGTTAAAATATAAAAACAATAATAATAAAGGGTAGTTAAACATGTTATCACATGAAAACAATTCAGGACAGTTAATGGCACAAATGAAGGCTATGTAGATTTTAAGTTATATTTTTTCTGGCTAGTCCTAGTCATTGGTGATTACAAGATTGCCAAGAGATAATAGCCTCCACTGGGCAAAACGTACAGCTGCATCAAAGTGGATAGTCTTATCACTGCAGATGCAGTGACACATAGATGTAGTATTGTAAATGCTTCTAAATCTCTCTAAAATAGTTCCCTTAGACTAGTGACTTCACTTATTTTAAAAGAAGTCATACTTCAAGCCATTCCCAAAGACACATCAGCCCTGATTGCATCTGTTTCTTATACTTGATGTCTGCAGTTGAATATTTCTCTCCCAGGTACCACTTCATTTGTTTTCTGAGCCAGGAGGTGTCACTGCTCTGCAAACACCCTCCCCTCTGTAGGAGCCAGGTTATGTCTGCCACAGCTCAGGCCGCACACTAAGCTTTAGAAAGAGGAGGGAATCAGGAGGCAGGATAAATTCACCAATCTTTGGCTTCCTTTCATTCTGTGCCCAGCCTAATTATCTCCTCAGCCAACTACCAATTACCTGTATTCAGAGTTACAGTGAAGTTCAATAGCAGATGGACACTCGATTGATTTCAAACAGACTCTTAATTATTTCTCTTCCTTTACCCCTATAATTCCTTTGTGTCTATATCTGGCAATCTAACTGCTTCTTGGGTTCTCTAACCTCCCTTGCAACTCCACACCAATAATTACTGCTCTCCCAGCCATCATGCTTCTAGCGTTTAATGACTTGGAACCTAGCAACGAGAAACTTCCGATGAGCAAGGGACATCCTGCAAACTGGCTTGGAGGAAGCTAGTTTGGTAACCTGAACTGGATAAATGGATTATTCAGATTCTAAGTCTTTATCCAGAGTGGCTTTTCATCCCTTGTATATTATAGTTATTACATTGGGAATTGAAGTATCTCGGAATTTACTGTGAGAATGGCTTAATTGTCAAATCTCTTTTGAGTATCACTATGAATTCATATGTAGACATACACAAGGGCACTTCAAAAAGTTCACTGAAAGTGGAATTAGATGTATGAGTTCATTTTGCTGTAAAAAAGTGGTGCAAATATCAATATTTCATTATATGTGGAAAACGTATAGTATGAAAAAAACTATAGATGAATTTAAAATTTTTGTACCAAAATAAACCATTTTAATTTCCATTTTCCACTATGTTTTTGAAATACGCTTGACATGCCCCACCTCTAAATAACATAAACTTTAATTAAAATTGAGTTGGGAATAACCAAATGTTCCTGCAGACAGATGCAGGGCAGGTGATTGGACAAACACACAGATCAGCAGCTGATATTTGGCAAATCATGATCCAGCTGTAACCAGGTGGAAGAGTCCACACACAAGCAGTGAATGTACCCTCACTTTCCTCTTTCTGGAGCAGAAAGCCCCAACCCCCTCATTTTATTATTAAATCTCTACCCCCAACTGAATATGGAATGTATGTAACATACATGATGAAAGTAGGCATGTGCACCTGTCCCTGTTTAAATATGAATAAAGCTTCCTGGAACTTCCCTAGAGCTTAGCATATATGTATACTTTCCCTAGGAGGAAGGCATAGAAAACTTGAAACTCCTGATTAATCAGAGGAGCCTGATTTTTGCTCATCAGACGATCTTGCTCCTAGCTTGTGCAACCAAAATAAATTCCTTTCTGCTTACAGCTTTAACTATCGTCTGGTTCCATTGGAATACATGCTGATCAAGAAGCCTTGGGTCAACAAAATTGCACCCCCATGTACGTGAATATTTATAGTCATGTGTAGAAAATAACTATAACACATCAGAGCTTCTTGGCCATCTTATGGTGACACTATTCCCAAGGTGGCCTGTGAGGCAGATAGAACTAACAGGAATTTATATACAGATGCCCTCAAATGAAAATAAATTTGTTTTTGAGGATAACAAGATGCTATATTCTAGATGTTTGAAAAAGCACACCCACTCCACCATAAAAAAGTAACCTCCCCTTTGCCCAGTAAGTCATCCAAAAGTATCAAATAAAAATGAATTGACTTACTTAGGTCACCTCATACAAAAACTGGCAGGATCCCTGTCCCAAGTCTGAAAGACAAAGGGAGCCATGATCATGGAAGAAAGAACCAAAAGGTGTCAGATTCATGTGGGAGGCAGGCTAATGATGGCACATCTGTAACACTACCACTGGGGGTTTTCTGGTGGCTTTTGATCCTTGATATCATCACAGTGAATTCCCAAAGAGAAGCAGGAAAGAGAGAGAGAGAAAGAAGAGAAGGAAGAGGAGGAGAAGAAGAGGGAGAAAGGAAGGAGAAGGAGAAGGAGAAACTCCCATATGCTAGTTCATTCTTCTGATGTCTGTAATGAGTAGCAGGTTGAAGCTAGGAACTAGGACCTTGATCCAAATCTCTTACATAGGTGGCAGGGACCCAACTACTTGAGCCTCCTCATGTCCATTTCAGCAGGAAGCTGGAATAAAGAGCTGGAGCCACGAATCAAACCAAGCACTTCTATGTGGGAAACAGGTATCCAATTCAGAGTCTTAACCACTAAGTCAAGGATCCTCTCCTCATATCAGCTTTGAAAACAGAGATAGCTGGCTGGCACCATAGCTCACTAGGCTAATCCTCCACCTGTGGCGCCAGCACCCCGGGTTCTAGTCCCGGTCGGGGCACTGGATTCTGTCCCAGTTGCTCTTCTTCCAATCCAGCTCTCTGCTGTGGCCTGGGAAGGCAGTGGAGGATGGCCCAAGTACTTGGGCCCTGCATCCCATGGGAGACCAGGAGGAAGCACCCAGCTCCTGGCTTTGGATCGGTGCAGTATGCCAGCCATAGTGGCCACTTGCAGGGTGAACCAATGGAAGGAAGACCTTTCTCTCTGTCTCTTTCTTGCACTAACTCTGCCTGTCAAAAGAGAGAGAGAAAGAGAGAGAGAGCGAGAGCTGTCTAAGTTTGGGTTTTCTCAGAGCTGGACTCTGAGATAAGGATTTGAGTGCAGGTAGTTTATCTCTGAGGTACACCCAGGAAGCAGTGGTAGTGAATTAGAGGGAAATAATTCAGAGAAGGTTGGCTGTCTGTTCAATGTGAATTAATGAGCAAATTACTGCTCAGAGTAAGTAAGCCTCAGTTCTGGTGGGGACCTCTGGAACACAAGGTAAATGTATCTGGGTTGCCTACCACTGCCAAATCCTACATCCTGTCTTGGAACTAGGAAGATGCAGTATTTATTCATCACTATTCATTACTGTTTAAGAGATGTTCCCATGGGGTGTTCCTCAGCACTTCTATCTGCTCCACACACACTGCCTAACAGCTAGAGACAGCCAAGGGTATCCAAGAAGGGTGACAGTATCTGTGTATCTTGCAACTACCTACAATGCAGTTTCACAGATACATATTGTCAGACATGCTTAAGAAGAGATGCATTTGTAGGTGTTTTGAATACAATGTTCTTTGCATTATCAAGATAAAAGACCATAAAGTCACAATAAATTAGATAGCATCTGTACCAAAATGAATGTGCTTGATGACTGATGACACTCTAATAGTGGTGGGAGAAATTCGGGAAAGAGTGAGGCGAAGGAAGGTATGATACTCTGATAGTTAAAACTCATCCAAAGGACATTATGCAACTGTCACCAAAGTCATAGATAATGTGGAAAGACCAGGACCTATGATGATTTTTGCACCACCATCCAGTCTGTGCAGCATCTAATCTGAGGGAACAGCCTAAACTCAGTAGAGCAGGATGCAAGAATGTGAAGTAACCATCCTTCTCACTGTACCAGAAGTTAATCACAGGCCATAGTAAGGGCCAAGGGCAATTTTACATCAATTGGTAGGTAGGCTAAGCTTTATTCCATGGATAACCTTCCACAGAGTGTTACTTAAAGAAATCCCACCTCTCAGTGGTTTTAAAAATAACGGATTCAGCCGGCGTCGTGGCTCAATAAGCTAATCCTCCGCCTTGCGGCGCCGGCACACCAGGTTCTAGTCCTGGTCGGGGTGCCGGATTCTGTCCCGGTTGCCCCTCTTCCAGGCCAGCTCTCTGCTGTGGCCCGGGAGTGCAGTGGAGGATGGCCCAAGTGCTTGGGCCCTGCACCCACATGGGAGACCAGGAGAAGCACCGGGCTCCTGGCTTTGGGTCAGCGCGATGCGCCGGCCGCAGTGTGCTGGCAGCAGTGGCCATTGGAGGGTGAACCAATGGCAAAGGAAGACCTTTCTCTCTCTCTCACACTATCCACTCTGCCTGTCCAAAAAAAAAAAAAAAAAAAAAGTTAATGATGTCATCTTACATAGTTGTGAGATATATATTCCCAAAGTTCGGGAACATGTAATAATGGCATTTAAAACATTTAGATGTGGTCACCACAAGATTTTAAAATTGGGGGCTGGGGCTGGCACTGTTGCATAGCAGGTAAAGCTGCTGCTTGCAGTACATGCATCCCATATGGGTGCTAGCTTGAGACCTGGCTGCTCCATTTCTGATCTAGCTCTCCACTATGGCCTGGGAAAGCAGTGGAAGATGGCCCAAGTCCTTGGGCCCCTGAACCCACGTGGGAGACCCGGAAGAAGCTCCTGGCTCCTGGCTTTGGATTGGCCAAGCTCTGCCCATTGCAGCCATTTGGGGAGTGAACCAGTGAATGGAAGACCTCTCTCTCTCTCTGCTTCTGCCTCTCTGTAACTCCACCTTTCAAATAAATAAATAAATACATCTTTAAAAAAATAGTAATATAAAATAAAATTTGGAGGAAGCATGATTTCCTAGAAAAGGTAGAAGTTTCACTGGGATGTTCCATACTAGCTTGGAAGCTGTGTGAATCTACCAATCTAGCTCTTCTTCAAGCCCAGTTTGTTTAAACGTTGAAAACAGAAAGATCAAAACAGGGGCGAGTATTTGACATAGTAGTTAGAACTCCAGTGGAGATGCTCCTGGCCCACATGAAAATGCCTGGGTTTGATTCCTGCCTCTGGCTCCTGACTCCAGCTTCTCACTAATATAGACTTTGGGAGGCAGCCATGATGGCCCAAAAGCAATGGTCCACTCTGGTCTCTGGACATGCCCTCTTCCCAGTCAGGCTGTGGAGCTATTGTTTCTTCAGGCTTTATCCTTCCCCTGACACTTATTCTTACCATATTCATCAATTCCACCAAAGATGAATCATTATCCTGACTTTTCTCATGAGAGATTGGTCCATTAGACTTTGAACTTGAAAGGAACAGACCCATGCAACATGTATTCTAATAGATCAAAGGATTTAAGTCAACATTTTGTTTTGTGAGATTTATTTATGTGGTTGTGTGCCATGTGCTTTCTCATTGCTCTCTAGTATCCCATAACATGAATCTACCACATTGTGTAAGTTCACTTAACTGTTGATGGACACTTCGGTTGTTTCCAGCATGGAGCTATTAAACCTAATGCTTCCAAAGTATGAAGCAGACCTCTATCTTACACCTCACACAAAAATCCATTCAAAATGGATTAAAGACCTAAATCTATGACCTGATACAATCAAATTACTAGAGAGCATTGGGGAAACCCTGCAAGACATTGGCACAGGCAAAGAGTTCCTGGAAAAGACCCCAGAGGCACAAGCAGTCAAAGCCAGAATTAACAAATGGGATTACAGCAAATTGAGAAGCTTCTGTACAGCAAAAGAAACACACAGGAAAGCAAAGAGGCAACAGACAGATTGGGAGAAATTATTTGCAAACTATGCAATGGATAAAAGATTAATAACCAGAATATATAAAAAGATAAAGAAACTCAACAACAACAAAACAAACAACCCAGTCAGGAAATGGGCAAAGGACTTAAACAGACATTTCTCAAAAGAGGAAATCCAAATGGCCAACAGACACATGAAAAAATGCTCAGGATCACTAGCCAAGAGGGAAATGCAAATAATAACCAAAATAAGGTTTCACTTATTTAGTTAGAATGGGCTTCACACAGAAATAAACAAACGACAAATGCTGGTGAGGATGTGGGGGAAAAAGGTACCCTAACCCACTTGTTAGTGAAAATACAAACTTGTAAAACCACTATGGAAGACAGTTTGGAGATACCTCAGAAATCTGAATATAGTCCTACCACAATACTCAGCCATCCCACTCCTTGGAATTTACCCAAGGGAAATGAAATTAGCACATAAAAGAATTATCGGCACCCCCATTTTTATTGTAGCTCAATTCACAATAGCTAAGACTTGGAATCAACTTAAATGCCCATCAATGGATGACTGGATAAAGAAATTACGGCATATGTACTCTACGGGATACTACACAGCAGTTAAAAAAATGAAATCTGGTCATTTGCAACTAAACAGATGAGTCTGTAAAACATCATACTTGGTGAAATAAGCCAGTCCCAAATGGACAAATACCATACGTTCTCCCTTATAGGTGGTAACTAACAGAGTACCTAAAAGGAAACCTGTAGAAGTGAAATAGACACTATGAGAAGCAATGACTTGAACAGCCCTTGTCTTGACTGTCAAGGAACATTTTATTATTTTATTATTTTAATTTTTTTCTACTTAATACTGTTGGTTGAACTCTGTACTTAACATAGAATTAATCACATGTGTATAAAGTCAATTCAAAGAAGATCTCTAAGAGTGGGAATAAGAGAGGGAGGAGCAGTATAGTTCCTTGTATTTCAACCAGGTCTTGAGCTGCTATATTTCATGCCATAGCAGGTGCAATTTATACATGTTTTTGAAATACACAGTCTGGATTGGTTTCCTTTTTAGAATACAAATAAATTCACTTAATTTTAAGAAGCAAAGACAAAAGATTAGTGTCAACCCAAAAGTATTTCAATATTTCCATTTTGCATGATTCAATTGAGAACCTACGTAAGTTTGTTCCCAGAAGCCAATGTATCATTTATCTCCACTAAGGAAAATGAATCCTGAAAAATTACACGATTTTAAGTCATGCAAATTTCATTGGTTGTATGAAAAACCCTAGAGAGTTCAATAATATCTACTTTTTTAATATTATTTTGGATTAGGTATCTTTTTAATGATTCTGGAGTGAAAGTCACTGAGGAAAAGAACTTTTTGAATTCCCTTCTCCCTTCTACATATCCAATAGCTATTCCTTAATTGTTGCTTTGTAAGAAATTACAGTAACAATGTATTCTTCTTGTGTATATATTAAACAGATCTGGACAAACCCTGGAATATAGTATTGACTACATCATTAGAAGCACATCCTGGCCTAAAGACTCAGTGTATTCTTCCCCTTCCTCAACTACTCCTTTGGTTTCTAATACTGATTCTCTCCTTGTCTCACTTCTGCCCTAGACAGCAGATGTCAAGGGAAAGAGGCTGAGAGTTCTTTAGATACTTCTCAATTGCTTCCTATAGGGAATGCACTTAACCATCCCTAGGGCATAAGAAACATTCTGTACAAAACGCAAATGTCTAGTAGTAAAGGAACAGCCTAGGGAGCATAGGTTCTTCCTGTAAGTCTATTTCTTTTGAAACATTCAAGCAATGTTAAACTTATATGTAAAATGAGAAGGATTAGCCTGCTATGTAGTTTTTAAAATGTGGAAATACTAAGAAACTGTGGGGAAGGTTTGGAATCTGTGTACAAAGAGGTATAAGGGGATTCCACAAGGTTCATGGAAATGGAATTAGAAGATAACATTTGCATTTCCAATGAAGCTTTTGAAGATTTCTTATAAAGCACCACTCCTTTAAGTTTGGTTTTACAGAAAACTCTAAATTGTTGTATTTCACAAGGTGAGAGGCATAATGTTGAGGCTTTCAGAAAATGCGGGTGAGGAATGTGACATGAAGAACCAGAATGGCTTCACCACTATGTTGTGCATTTGCCATGGAGACTTCTTAGCTGGAGCAGAATGAGAAGGAGTGACCTTCAAGCATCCAACTCCCTCACACCTTTGGCAAACAGGAGCACCTAAGAGCCTCCTCCAAATTATTACACAAGCATCCCTGTGATGCAAAACTAGAGACTTAACTCAATGTACCAAATTAGTTTTTTGAGTTCTGTCACCAGGATTAGTTTTTCCTGTTTTTGAATTCCATATAGTTTCATACATACAAGCTTTTTTGAATCTGATGTATTTCACTCCCATGATGCTGTGTGTAACAATAGTGTGTTCTTTTTATTGTTGCACAGTATTCCATCAAATGAATAAACCAGTATTTACTTATCATTCTGTTGTTGAACGTATGTCTCATTTCCAGTTTCAAAGTAGTATGAATAGATTCATAATGTAGTGACTTTCCTTGGATATGAGGTTAATCGAAAACCCACCCAAATGGGAGATCTTCCAAAAGTTCATGGAAGTTGCATACATGAAAAAATTATGCATGAATTTCAAAGCTTTTTGCATCAAATAAACTTATCTTTTAATCATTTCCCATGCACTTCTTTCCTTTTTTTTTTTTTTTAATTTGACAGGTAGAGTTATAGACAGTGAGAGAAAGAGAGAAAGGTCTTCCTTCCGTTGGTTCACTCCCCTAATGGCTGCTACGGCCAGCACTGCGCCGACCTGAAGCCAGGAGCCAGATGCTTCCTCCTGGTCTCCCATGTGGGTGCAGGGACCCAAGCACCTGGGCCATTCTCCACTGCCTTCCCAGGCCACAGCAGAGAGCTGGACTGGAAGAGGAGCAACCGGGACAGAACCCAGAGCCCCAACCGGGACAAGAACCCGGGGTGCCAGCGCCGCAGGCAGAGGATTAGCCAAGTGAGCCATAGCGCCAGCCTCCCATGCATTTCTTGAGTGTCCCTCAGCCTAGATGAGCGGTTGCTGGATCATAACGTATGCATGTGTAGCTACTGTTGATCTGTGTACCCTATGCTTTTAAGCTTTTACTAGGGGAGAAAATCTCAAACAAAAACCCAAGCAGTCACAAGCAAATATATGTGAGATAGGAAAGATGTTTTCCTTGACACAAAATAATCAAATTGCCTTGCAGATAGGATTTGCTCATCAATTTCAAGCTACATATTATTTATTTGAGCTTATTTGCAAATGAGATTCAGATTATAGGTTGCCTACAAACATGTTTTGTTCCTCTTCAAAATAGGTTGAGGCTGGCGCTGTGGCACAGTGGGTTAACGACCTGGCCTGAGGCTCCGGCATCCCATATGGGCACCAGTTTGAGACTCGGCTGCTCCAGTTCCTATCTGGCTCTCTGCTGTGGCATGGGAAAGCAGTAGAGGATGGTCTGAATCCTTAGACCCCTGCACCCACGTGGGAGACCAGGAAGAAGCTCCTGGCTTCGGATTGGTGCAGCTCCGGCTCTTGTGGTCAATTGGGGAGTCAACCAGCGGATGGAAGACCTCTCTCTCTCTCTCTCTCTCTCTCTCTCTGCCTCTCCTCTGTGTAACTCTGACTTAAAAATAAATAAATAAATAAATCTTTTTAAAAAAATAGGTTCTTTGTTGTGGGCATATTTGTTTTTGATTTTAATCAATTTAAAGTTAGGAAATTTAATATCAGAAATCTGCAGACTTTAAACTACTCTTTAAAAACTTGAATATCTGGAGTGGGTGTTTGGTGCAGCAATTAAGACTTTGCTTTTAACACTCACATCCCATATCAGTATGCCTGAGTTTCAGTCCCAGCTCTGGTCCTCATTCTGGTTGTCTGATAATGTGCATTGAGGGAGGTAGCAGGTAATGGCTCAAGTAATTAAATCTCTGTCACCCACATGGGAGACTCAGATGGAGTTTCCAGCTCCTGCTTTAGACTTGGTCTACCTTGCCTGACCTGTAGTGGGTATGGAGAATGAACCAGTGAATGGGAATGGGGAATCTCCATCTATTTGTGTCTGTCTGTCTCTTTGCCTTTAAACTAAATAAGAAAAAAAACTTTAAAACATTATAATATTTGATAGACTAGAGTCTACTTTCCCATAGAATAAAAGAGTAGATTTAAGTAGGAGCCACTATATTTAGATAGGCAAACAATTCCCTGTTTTCAAAGTTCCTGCCTCTGCCTATTGTATTTATGCTGCCTGGTCTCTGTGGGTATGAAAACCCTGCTATACCCTCTGAACTGTCCCTCAAATTCATCACATTTCTCTCATTTGGAGTATTGGGATTGGTGATTACAAAGATGAGAGTTAAAACACTTATCCTTTGAAACATGTGATCATCTTCCTACAAAGTGCTCTACACTAGCCTGTTTCTAAGAAGTGGCTGCATTAAGAGGTCATATCAGTGCAAGGTGTCTGGCACATAACAAATCTTCCCAGGCAGATGAATCAATTAATTCACAAGCTTTTATTGGGATTCCACTCCCGGGCGAGGTTCCCTGGTCCCAACAGAGCCAGGGCGGGGAAATTCGCGCATCACAGGTTGGGAGGACTCCTTTTATAGATATAGGACATGGGGGTTAAAGGTTAAAGCAGGTCTGATCCTCACTGGTTGACCTTTAGGCATCCATGGGGACCTTGACAAGGACTTTTCTTCCCTGGAAGTGTGGGTAGGGACTCTCCATTCCCAGAAGTATAGGGCTTCTCTCCTTGCGGATCCCAAAGCTACTAATCAGTATATGATGGAGGTGTGTGTTAAATGAATAAAGAGAGGAAACTGAGCTTGCTGCTTCTGATGAGAAAAACTTCACTCAAGATGTGCACTCATAGGCCCAGTCTTCTGATCAACATCTGCTAAGCACATGAGCAGGATCCTTGACAGGGGATGAAACAAAACAGCCTTTCCAATCCATTCAATTAAGGACTTCCTGGACTAAACTCAATTTTATTATGATTAGTGTGCTGGGCAGTTGCTGATTTCTTTAAATCATTTTTATGCTGACAAAGACATTAATAGGGGCCAAAGTTATTTCATTTTTGGTTATCTGAAGTTAGATATAGATAATCTAAAGGACTCTCATGTTGGAATACAAATATATCATGGGTACATTAAAACAGTAATAAATTTTGCTAGGTTCACTAGTTAGTAAACGAAATATCTGAGTTTCCTCCTCCTCTTGCCCATAAAAATAAATGATGGTGAAATGAAACCATGGGACATATCTGGGACTAATTAATGAATAAGGTGGGATAGCCCTAAGGGGACATGGTAATAAAACACTAATCTGTAGCCTTAGCCTTAGGCCCTTCTCAAGGAAGGCTGGACAGCCAAGCCTGAGAATCAGAGTTTAGAATGGAATCTTGGAAGAGGACCAATATTGTCTCATAAGCTCTCAATTTTGTCACCGTGGTTATCCAAATTGTGTAACACCTCAGCCAGCTGTCCATTTATTTTGTCCCAAAGTTTTCCAGGATCTCTGGGCCCTTGTTAGATTCCTGTGGCTCAATTCCACAGGCTCCTGTGGCATATTGACTGAAACTTTAATTTGGCTACCATTGCTTCCTCTGATTAGAGAAACTTCACTCAGTCTGTGTACCAATAGGCCCAGTATAGAAGCCCACCTCACCTTAGCCAATAAGTGTTACTGCTTTCTTTCTCTTATTCCGGATTCCATCATCCCAGTGATAATAGGAAGCTCAGCTTCTCTAAACATTAACGCAAGCCCATTGACAACAACCCTGACAACCTTCCTGAAGACTGAATATCTTACTGGTTTGGTAGAGGGAATATCTGCTGAGCCCTGTTTGTTAAGAATATAATGAAGTAGAAAGTTGACAGATTGCACCTAAAACCATCTACATGTATTCTGATATCCCTCCTCCCTGAACCATCTGACTGTTTATCAAGACTGTCAGAGAAGTTGCAGAACTTCCTCATGTGCCTTAGGCCGTCACAGCATGTGGGCTTTGAAACCATCGAAGAAATTTATCAGAATCAGCCTTAAATGTCCTTGGCAAAAAACGCAATCTTCAGCTATGAGGGAATGTGTCTATATTGTCAAACATCCTTGATTTAGCATTTATATCCCTGCCCCTATACTCAAGCTTTATCTATAGGTTGGTTTCCTTGGCTTGGATGGCTCAAATTGGCCATGTACTTCGATTTTCCAATGGGTTGGCTATTTTTTTTTTCCTGGAGAAAGAGGATACTTTTCTTCTGAGAGTATAATTTCAGCGTGGAAGCAATAAGGAATGGAAGAGGAGAATCTTAAAGAACATTAAGAATCATCTTACATGGCACCTGCCTCAGGCGAGATTCTTGTACAATCATTGAGCAAAGAAAGTTGTTTCCTGTTAAGAAAGTATTGTACTGGCCTTCTAGGATGGGTAACTTATGAGTTCAAGATCTGCAAACTTATACATTCAAATGAATTCATCCCAGGTTTCTGTATTCTGTTCATGGTGCAGAATCTGAAGTAGGAGACCTTTCAAAGCTGTGTATCCAATCTCTTTTGTAGCTCTGCCAACTTTATTTTCAGATCCTGGGCCTGACTTTAATCAGAGTTTGCCCTGCAATGACCAGAGATGAGTGTCCTTTAAAACTGCCATTGTTTCTCTCTTCTTCCAGAGTATGCCTTAAATTAGCAATTAACCATCTCTAACCTGATATTTTCCTTTTGTGGGTCAAAAGGAGCCAACCCGCTCCACAGTTTCAGTAATTGTCTTTGCTCTAATATTCATTGTGTACTACAGCTACTAGATATCCCAATACTTGACCTTTTACCAAGCTCTATTCCAATTTACTACAGGTGAAAGGTTAAGCAATTGTGATGCTGCACTGTGCCAGTGTTTATTTTCATTCCAATTTAACACTGAAAATGCGATCCCTATTGCTTTTAGACAGGTCAGTTATCCAATTCCAAAATCCTATCTACAGGGTATCTTGTCTACAGCTACTTGTTTTTAGCTCAGTTTCCAGATAAAACCCTGGAACAAACACTAAGAGCAAGTGCTTTAATTGGAACATGTACTCCTAAGGCAGTAGAGAGAAGTGAAAGGCAGATGGGAGAGAAGTATGGGAAGGAAGACAAGGAGATATGTTACTGTTCTGGCCGCTGCATTTTCCTAAATCATGAGAAAGCACAGCCAAATGCATCTGTTGTGATGTAGGGCACCCCTAACCACACTGTACAGAAACACATATCTTGGAAGAGCTCATCAGAGAAAGAAGTGGAGAGGGAATTTATCTGCTTCGATCTATCTTCCCCATAGGAGCACCTAGAGGTCATTCTCAAGTAGGTATAATTTTGTTACCCAGAAGAAAATTTGATAATTTTATTGTTTCATTTATATTTATTTGAAAGGCAGAGTGACAAAAAGAGAAAAAGGATGTGGGAGAGGAGGAGAGGGGAGAGAGGTAAGAAGATAGGGAGAGAGATTTTCTATTTGCTAGTTCACTCCCTAAATGCCTTCAATAGTGGAACTGAACCAGGTGGAAGCCAGGAGCCAGGAACTTCCACCCTTCTCTCCCACATGGGTGGCATGAACACAAGCACTTGAGTGATTACCTGCTAGCTCCCAAGGTGTGCATTAGTAGGAAGTAGAATCAGAAGCAGAGGCAGGACTCAAACCCAGGCACTCTGATTTGGGATGCAGTCATCCAAACAGTGCTTAATCACTGCCTTACAATACATTTTTATTATCACAGCTGTGTGTGTTTGTGTAAGGTTTGCATGCTATTACAACTGATATCTATGGACCAAGGATGTTGTTATATATACTATAATGCATGGGATGACAACCAACAAGAATTATTCAGTCCAAAATGCCATCTCTATTGGGTAGGCATTTGACTAGCAGTTAAAATGTTGCTTGGGATGCCCACACCCCTTATTGGAGTGCCCAGATTTGAGTTCAGCTCCATTCGTAATTCCAGCTTCTTGCTTGCATACTGTGGGAGGCTGCAATGATAACCCTGGTACTTGTACTTCTGCACCCATGTGGGAAACACAGATTGAATTCCTGGCTTCTGGCTTTGGCCTAGCTCATCTCTGGCTGTTGCAGGCATTTGGAGAATGAATCAGCAGATGGATGATGTATGTCTGTATCACTATCTACCTTTCAAATGAATTTTAAAAATAAATTAAGGCCGGAGCTGTGGCTCACTAGGCTAATCCTCCGCCTGTGGCGCTGGTACCTCGGGTTCTAGTCCCGGTTGGGGCGCCAGTTCTGTCCTGGTTGCTCCTCTTCCAGTCCAGCTCTCTGCTGTGGCCTGGGAAGGCAGTGGAGAATGGCCCAGGTGCTTGAGCCCTGCATCCGCTTGGAAGACCAGGACGAAGCACCTGGCTCCTGGCTTCGGATCAGCGCAGCGCGCTGGCCATGGCAGCCATTTGGGGGGGTGAACTAATGGAAGGAAGACCTTTCTCTCTGTCTCTCTCTCTCACTGTCTAACTCTACCTGTCCAAAAAAAAAAAAAAAAAAGTAAATTAAAACAAAGTGTCATGAGTGTTATTGTTGTAAGACTCTGTATGGGTAAAATCAAGAGAAACTGAAGAGATGCATAATATGTGTCTAATAAAGAAAATCAACAGAGAAAAAAGACAAAAAATATGGAAGGCATTTCACAGAAGAGAAAACACAAATGGAGAACAAAACATGGAAAGATGCTGAACCTCATCGGTAAGCAGGGAAAACAAATTAAGGTAAGATTCCATTTCACACTCAATTGATTAGTAAACACTGAGACATTTAGAACTCTGAGCACAGAGAGAATGTTGTTCAAAAGGAATATTCACATTCTGCGCATTGGGTGTGTGGATTTCTACCAGCTCTGTGGGAAAGCATTTAGTACTATGTTGTGACATTGAACTTACATAATTTTAAAGCAACCATTATTGCATACTACCAGAGATTGCCCTGCTTTTAGCACTGAAAACCTTGCAACCTGGAGAACCCCTCAGTTCTAGTCAAATTTGAGATGGTCACCTGGCTTAATCCTAGCAAATGATGTCTATGTATATTGTCCTGAAAAGTTTTTGCACAGGAAAAGGAAATACATTAAAAAAGATCAGAGTGTTATTGTTCCTAATAGTAACAAGTGAAAACAATAGAACAGATAAGAGAATTGTGATATATTCACAAATTGTAATATTATTTAGTTGTAAAAATGAACTACAGCATCATGTAACAAATGAACGAATCTTAGAAACAGAAATACTGAATTAAATGATCAAATTTCCTATAGAATATAGGCTATGATCATTATTGTGAAGCACAGAAGACAGAAAGATTAATAATGTATTCCATAGGGATGTATTCATGATTGGAAAAACATTTAAGAATGAATATATGATAGATAAAAATTAAGATAATGGTTACTTCTGGAGAGGAGGTGAAGAGATGAAAATGGAAATGCTTCCTCTTTCCCAAAGAAAAAATGAACTAATCCATTAACACATTCCCAGAGAATATTCACTGGAGTTTTCCATTGTTATTTATTGCTTTTATTGTCATTTATTTTTCATTCTTTGTTATTTTATGCTTATTTAACCTCTTATAAATTAATATTATATCATTTGTTAAACTAGAAGGCAAATAATTACCAATAGAATTGGAAAGGAAGAACAAACATAATACATTTCCTAAGCCAACAAGAATGGATTTTATTGGCTCCAAGTTCTTTGTTCATGAGCCTCCATCATCAAGTTCTCATTCTGACTCCAAGAAGCATGAGATGCTAATGTCAGCCTGTTAAACTTTATACTAAAAATTGCTGAGGCTGGCGCTGTGGCATAGCAGGTAAAGTTGCCACCTGCAGTGCCAGCATCCCATATGGGCACTGGTTCAAGATCCAGCGGCTCTACTACCTATCCATCTCTCTGCTAGGGTCTGGGAAGGCAGTAGAAGATGGCCTCAGTCCTTGGGCCCCTGCATCTGCATAGGAAGACCTGGAAGAAGCTCCAGGCTCCTGGCTTCGGATCGGCGCAGCTCTGGCTGTTGCAGCCAATTGGGGAGTGAACCTGCAGATGGAAGACCTCTCTCTCCACCTCTCTGTCTTTCTCTGCGTAACTCTGACTTTCAAGTAAATAAATAAATCCTTAAAAAAAAAGTTGCTGCACCTGGTGACTTGAGTGAACACATGTAAAAGACAGACCCAAGAGGACAAAGAAAACAATTTAGGAAAGTGTAGAATACAGAGCTGTTGTTTAATTTATACAATTCAGTCTCAGAGTGAAAGAACTCATGAATTGAAATTTTCCATTTTGTGAACATACCCCATTAGAAATATGGATGCACAGCTCTCAGCATAAATGCACTTCCAATGTCAATGGACCTCACAGAGACCTGCTCCAGAAACTGTCTTGTGAGTTCCATAGCCTTGGTTTGAGATCATAAGCCAAAGCCTTCTATTGTTTCCACAAAAACAAACCCACTCTGCTAAACATGCTTATGAGAGTTGCTCCATGTTAAAACTTTTTATTATGCAATTTGCATCACTGTTATTATATTCCAGAAACCACAAAACTAGTAATATACTAAAACTTCCTTCAGGCCCTCTCCTAACCTGACCTTTTCCTCCAAACACTATAAAAGTATTTTCTCCTTTCTTTCATTTTTGAAACAAATATGATGGTACTTCAAAGTTTATAGAGCAGAAAGCTTGTGGCACAACATATTAAGCTGTTGCTTGTGACACTGGCATCCTGTATCAGAGGATTAGTTTGAGTCCTGGTTGCTCTGCTTCCTATCCAGATCCCTGTTAACATGCCTGGGAAAGCAGCCAAACATGGTGCAAGTAGTTGGGTCCCTGCAACTTATATGAGTAACCCAGATGGAGATCTGGGCTTCTGACTTTGGCCTGGACCAGCCCTGACTATACAGGCCATTGGGGAAGTGAACCAGTATATGGAAGATATTCCCCTCTCTCTTTTATCTCTGTCAGTCTTTCAAATAAATAATAAATACTTTTTAAATTATGGAAAATGGAGTTAAAATGTTTATTTGGATGCAAAAAATAGAAATCTATGAATAATTTTCATAATATTTTCCATTTGATGACTCCTTATTTACATGACTTTGAAACAGTTTTGCAGTTTTGGGGCTGGCACTGTGGTGCAGCAAGTTAATGTCCTGGCCTGAAGCGCTGGCATCCTATATGGGTGCCTGTTCGAGACCCGGATGCTCCACTTCTGATCCAGCTCTCTGCTGCGGCCTGGGAAAGCAGTAGAAGATGGCCCAAGTCCTTGGGCCCCTGCATCCACGTGGAAGACCTGGAAGAAGCTCCTGGCTCTTGGCTTTGGATCTGCATAGCTCTGGCTGTTGCAGCCATCTGGGGAGTGAACCAGCAGATGGAAGACCTCTCTTTCTCTGTGTCTCTACCTCTCTCTGTAAATCTGTCTTTCAAATAAATAAAATAAAAAGTTTTGCACCATTTTCCTCAAACTGAAGCCCCCTGGCACAGATCACACAAACCCTACCTAAAGATTTTCCTATAATTTTTTCAGTTACATTGCTACAGCAATCTGTAGAACCACCCATCTGATCATTCGGTGACCAGACTTTGCTCATCTTTCCATTTTCTTACCTTTTCATTAGGATTATTCTAATTCCAAACTAGCCTTTACCTTTTACATTTTGTTTATTTCTGGCCCTTAATCTTGGTGTCTGAGTGTTTATGCCTCCTCTCTCTTCTTTCCTACCAGATACCTTCATTCTCAAGGCACCTGGGGGCACCATGGGGCACTGTACGTGTATTTCTGTTTTTGAACATGTACTATCCTCCTTGCCTTAAACTCCCATCCTATCTTATTCAACTAGGGATTGCTACTATGTGTGCTTTTATTCAAATGTTTCCTAGTTGGTAGGTTGCTGGAAATCTAGCTCTTTGCCTTCCTGTGTCAATGTCCTCTTGCAATGTGACTGTGAATCTCCTCTCACCAAGAGGTGGAGTCTATTCCCACATCTCTTAAATCTGTGTCCTTGTGGTCTGCTTTGGCCTGCCACAGGTTGATTATTCTGAACTTCAAGAAGCCTTGCATCAATGTTTTTGTTCATTTTGTCTCTCTCTTTACAAATGCGTTTATTCAATTTATCAGAGAGAGAGAGAGAAAGAGAGAGACAGAGAATCAGACAGATTTTCCTTTCTGGTTCACTTCCAAAATTTCTACAGTTGAGGCTGAGCCAGGTGGAAACTAGAATCCTAGAACTTAGTCTAGGTCTCCCACATGGGTGACAAGCCTGCTAGGGAACTCAGTTGCTATCATCATAACCAGTCACTCATCAGATACATGAATGAAGCAATCTTGGATTATCTAGTCACCAACCAAAGTGTTGACTGATATCAAACCACTGAGCAAAATCAGTTAGGATCAGTTAAGCCTAACCCAGACCAGCAGAACTCCCTAACTCATCTATAGACTGATGAGCAACAATGATTCTGCTCATTGAGTTAAGTTACAGGGAGGGCTATAGGGTTATTTATTATGCAGTAACAGGTTATGATTTATTTATTTATTTGACAGGCAGAGTTAGACAGTGAGAGAGAGAGAGACAAAGAGAGAAAGGTCTTCCTTTTTCTGTTGGTTCACCCCCCAAGTGGCCGCTACTGCCGGCGCGTTGCAGCCAGTGCACTGCGCTGATCCGAAGCCAGGAGTCAGGTGCTTCCTCCTGGTCTCCCATGCGGTGCAAGGCCCAAAGACCTGAGCCATCCTCCACTGCATTCCCGGGCCACAGCAGAGAGCTGGACTAGAAGAGGAGCAGCCGGGACAGAATCCGGCGCCCCGACTGGGACTAAAACCCGGGGTGCCGTCACAGCAGGCAGAGGATTAGCCTATTGAGCTGCGGCACCAGCAACAGGTTATGATTTTGCTCTGGTTCATGTCTCCAAGTGTAAGAAGACAGTGGTATCTTTTTTTTTTTTTTTTTTGACAGGCAGAGTGGACAGTGAGAGAGAGAGACAGAGAGAAAGGTCTTCCTTTGCCGTTGGTTCACTCTCCAATGGCCACTGCCAGCACACTGCGGCTGGCGCACTGCGCTGATCCGAAGGCAGGAGCCAGGTGCTTCTCCTGGTCTCCCATGGGGTGCAGGGCCCAAGCACTTGGGCCATCCTCCACTGCACTCCCTGGCCACAGCAGAGTGCTGGCCTGGAAGAGGGGCAACCCAGACAGAATCCGGCGCCCCAACCGGGACTAGAACCCGGTGTGCCAGTGCCGCAAGGCGGAGGATTAGCCTATTGAGCCACAGTGCCGGCAACAGTGGTATCTTGCAGTTGATCTTTGTGTAGCTCTGTACTTACCTTGACAGGTACCCAAAACCCTAATATTGATTATTGACCAAGACTAGGGTGAAATGTATTAGCTAGTGATTTATAATGTGCTATTAAAAGTCCAAAACTCCTCCAGGGGCATCCTGTACTAGTCTGAGTGCTCTTCAATGAAACTGTCGATTGATGATATGTACTTGTTTATCTTTTCACCAATCCAACTTTTAGCTACCTGAGCTATGAGATAAAAAATAGCCCCTCTGTAAGCCTGAGCCATGGCTCCCCAGAGACCAAGGCATCACACATGTATCTTGGTGGTTCTCGATCAGAAGATGTACTACATCATCCCATGTGATGGAGCAAGGACCATGGGAGCTGTGCCTAGTAGTTCCAGACTTCTCTGATGTTTTACTGTGCTTGGGATCCATGATCCATCAATGGCTGTTGGACAACTTGGAACTACCTGTCAATGTCATTGCATGGATTCCTCACCTTCACACTCCTCCTGTTAATTTTGCATATGATTATACACAACAAGATGTGAAGCCTTCACTGCCAAGTGTGCTAGTTCCTCCAACAAACATTTCTTAAATCCATATATTCTCATTGTTTTAAAACATCAATTTTAATTTACATTTTGCTTTCTCCTTTGATATTCTATCCAGAAATAAGCCAGTATGAAAGTGTAGTAGTAATGTCTTGCTTGACTGCCCTAAGCCACTAGTCCTTAAAAAACTCATGCTTTTATCTAGAAAGGCACCTTTCACACAGGCTACCTCTCAATGCTTTGAGTAACAATGTTCACAGAAATGAGAAGCCATGCAGGAAGCTGGAGAGGAGTTTCAAATCCATCTGGAAGGCTCACATCTCTCAGTGATACAATATAAACCATCTAAAATATGAGACTTCAGGGAAGAATTTTATTTCTTTTCACAACTGGATATCAACATGCTGTAAGTATCAGAAGCATGTCACAAAAATATACATCATGAGCACTGAAATAAATCACAATTTGGCTATTGTGTGTTAAAACCCAAGTGGACATCAGACCAAAGTATGGAAATTAGAAATTAGAGCCTTGGTGGTCATCTATGTCTAAAACAGATCCAGAATGTCTTTATAGTTCATCTATTTACAACACTACAATACATTTCCTAAGTCGCATTTCTTACCAGTGTCTTACGTGGGTGAGATTGCCCTGTTTTCCACTATTAAAACTCCTATACTCTTGCCACTTAGGAAACATTATACAGGTTGAGGATCCTTCATTCATAAAGGTTAGGGATCAGAAAGGTTTTATATTCTGGATTTTAAAACGCTTTTCTTGGCATGGACATTACCAATGTAGGATAGATAAGACATTTCTACTCCCAAAATTCAAAATCTGAGGTACTCAGAAAGTTTTGAATTTTAGAGCATTTCTGATGTAGAGCCTTTTGAGTAGGGAAGCTCAATCTATGTAAACTCTGCCACTGAATGGCTTTCTGATGGTTTCTGTCATTGGGATAAAATCCAGATCCTCTTCTTCATCTAAAAAGCTGTCCAACTTTATCTCCTCCATGAAACTTCTTGAAATTCTGCTTCTTAAAGCAACACAGGCTTTTTCTCAAGCCAAGAACATACCACTCTGGATGGCACAGGGAAGGTCCAATCTTTCAGCCTTACTTAGCAGTCTCTTTTCAATCCCTCAGTTTTCAGCTCAAATTCCCAGAATGCCCTGCTGTGGCATACTGAGTAGCCCCCAGTCATCCTTTATCTCATTGACCTGTTTACCATGTTCATAAACATAATAAGTGGCTACCAGTTTCCTTCCCACTTATTTACTTGCTTTTCCCTTCTACTAGAATGCCAATTCTCCCAAGACCATGTACTTGCCTCTTTTCAGTCCAACATTATATTCTATGTGTCTAGAAAAGTTCACAGGCACGCAAAAGTTAACCAACGAATAGGCTGTGAATAAATCCGGATACCTTCCTGCTTTTATAGAATCGCAGAATTTAAAATAAAATTGAGAAAGGCAAAAACACAATGCGGTTTGTTTCCCTACCTTTTTTCGATGGCTGTGGATGAATTAAAGACTCCAGAGGAGTGTGGCTATTTATGGTCTGCAACTTTTTGTTGGAGTTCTCCAGTTTTCTTCATTTTTCCTCAGAGATCATTTTGGCAAGGAGTGGAAGCATTTCTCCACAGTATATTTCTGTAACAACATGGTAACATGACTCAGAATGCCTCCAACATTATGTTCTGTTTAGAAATAAATATATAGCCTCTTTTCCTTTATATCTCCTACATAAGGCACATGCTTCCTTCACAGGCATGTAGTCACACACTCATATATTATTACCTGGACACTCCCAGGTGGTGTTAGACTCTCATTAGCACCTTACTTTCAACCATACTAGTCCTTCCTCTACTTTATGAAATCATTCCATTGTGAATTTGTCTTCTGAGTAGATCAGAAACCTTTAAGGGAAAGGAACTTCCCCTTTGGTTCCCTAAGCTATGGAACCTTGCCAACTATCTGGTAATTGTATATTTTCAATACAGTCATTTTTCATTATTTGCAGTAATACTTAGGTTCTATAAAGTCACCACAAATATTGAGTTAGGAAATACTGATCCAATCAATGCTCTTATGGGAAATACAGAATTAGACTGCTGCAAGTCTCTAGCCCTAACATTTCCATCAATTAATCAAGATATAACCTTGTTTTATGTGTGTTTCTGTTGAGACACCTTATTTAGTGTGTCTCACTAAATTAATATTGGGTTAATATTGAACTCACGGCCAACAGCACTGTAACTCGAACAAAACTTATCTAACACATCTATTTTCTCAGCACACTGCAGCCTTTTGTGCTCAGGACCATGAGGAAGCATCACAGCACGGAACTGGGAGTGGGTGCAAATGTGAAGTAGCAAAGTCACCATTATAAAGCACAAAAAATGTGGGGAAAATGAGAAAGTGAATTTGCAAATACAATACCCAAATACAGATAATGAGGATTGACACACTGGCTGTTTTAAAATTCTATGTAAATCAAATTGCTAACCTTGATTGTAGTTCAGCACAACATTGCCATTTAAATAACAACAAAAACAAAATACTACAGATGTGGTAGGAATGTAGGAATGGACTAAATACAGATTCCACATGTTTGATTAAAGATCCAGGAACTAAAAGCAATTCTTGTCTTCTATGCTACTGAAAAAGACAAATTCCAGAATTCAGGTCTTTTCTTCTACCTGATATTAATTTTGCTCATCCAATTTTCAGACAAGTCTAAAAGAAATTTCCCTGAAAAGAATTATAGGTTGATACTCTACCTGGTCCACTACAGGTCAATCTAAACTACTCCCAGAAGACTTTTTTTTTTTCTTCCTTAGAGAATAAGAAGAAAAATTTGGTTTTACTTTGTTATATACATCAGTAAACTGTAGTGATATAATGAACATATTTAGCTGATTTGTATTTTCTACAAAAAAAAAAAAAAAGGTCAGTGCTTAGTAAGATCCCTCCATTGTTTATATCAAAAACTATCTACTTTCTTGTGCATATGAAAAAGACTACATTAGGAATATGAGTTTATATTTTAAAGTGGTTACAAATATTTTCCAATTGTCTATCAATATTTTAAAGTGGTTAAATGTAACCTTGATTTATTTTTAGTTCATGGAAAAGTAATTTCTTGCTAAAATTACCTTTTTTAAATCATGCCCTATGATTTAAATGATCATTTCTAAAAATGGCAGAACTTGCTTAAAAGCAGTAGCTTGAACAAATAACAAGATATCCTAGAAGGGAGTTCTGAAAGCTCAGTTATTCTTACATGTTTTAAATATAACTTAAAATTAGATGAAATGCAATTAGACATAATTTCTTTTCAGAGTATTTGATAGTCTCATCATGTATTTCAAAATATTAAAAGCTATGTCACCTTGGTAGAGAATGCAGCTTTAGCATTGATAATCATATGGGCCTATTGCATAACAATAACATATTTTACAAAGTAATGTCTTAATTCAGAAAAATAAGACTAAGGAAATGCATGCTGTTCACTTTTAAAATTTATTAGTACTATTACTTTCTATATAATTAACCACTTGTGCTTTGAGTTTATTACTTGAGTTATTAAATTTCCTATGTATTCTGATAATAATCAGATAATCAGATTAATCAAGGAAGTACTCAACATGATAAAATTATTTTTTAAGATTTAGATGAAATTATTTTAACACATGCCAGATCATCACTAAAGCTCTCCTCTCAAATTTTTTTCTCTTTAAACATTCCACTAAGAAATCTTCATATCTCTGATAATGCCATATCACCAATACTGACTTTAAAAAAACAATCTTAATCTACAATAGAATACTTTTGGATAATGGCTATATCATTCTGGACCTGTTGATAATGTACATGCTAATAGGAATGCATTGATACTGGATAAATTTAAAGTTTGCATTTCTAACCTTCAAGGGAAAGAGGTCGCTTTTGACAGACTAGTTCCACTATGTACCAGGTATACTATTTGAGGTGATAGCAACCAGTATTATTCTTTGGGATTATTTACTTGGAGTCTCCTTTTTTAAAAAAATAAAATTGGGCTTTTTTGTTTGATTAAAAGCGAGCGAGAGGGAAAGATAGAGAGAATATCTCTTGTCTACTGATTCACTCCTCAAATGACTGCGACAGTTGGGTCTGGGATGGGCTTGAATCAGGGGCTCAGATCTCAATCCAGGTTTCCCACATTGGTGGAAAAGACCAAAGTACTTGAGCCATCTCTGAGGCTTCCCAGAGTGTACATTAGCAGGAAACCAGAAAGGAAGTGGAGTCAAGATTCAAACCCAGGCACCTTGAAACAGGATGCAGGCATCCCAAACAGACACCAAATTCTCTGTGCCACAATTCTCACTGCCACAGAGTATCATTTAAGATGAAATAAAAATAGTAATTGGCCAATAGTAAATAGCAAAAAATGTTAGACCAAGTGTTTTACTAAGCGCAAAACCCATCGAAGCAGCATTTTAGTCATTGAATTTAGTTCCTAAAGCCAAATTCAGTGACCTGCCACCTGTGAATAATCTTGGGGAAAATGTCCTACTTACATTTCAGATTATGAACAAAATCAGCATTCCTGTGGTTGTGTATGTATGTGTGTTATAAAAATAGAGATACTGGGGCCGGCGGTTTGGCGCAGTGGGTTAATGCCCTGGCCTGAAGTGCCAACATCCCATATGGGCGCCAGTTCGAGACCCAGCTGCTCCACTTCCGATCCAGCTCTCTGCTATGGCCTGGGAAAGCAGAAGATGAACCAAATTCTTGGACCCCTGTACCCACATTGGGAAACCTGGAAGAAACTCCTGGCTCCTGCCTTCGGATTGGCACAGCTCCGGCCTTTGCAGCCAATTGGAGAGTGAACCAGTGGATGGAAGACCTCTCTCTCTCTCTCTCTCTCTCTCTGCGTAACTCTGACTTTCAAATAAATAAATAAATCTTAAAAGAAAATAGAGATAAAGTCATAAGAGAAGCACAATGTAATTTTCACATAAGTTTAGCCATTTTGTGCATTTTATTTTCAATAATTCTCTGATAATTTAGCCTCTCATAATTGGACATGTTGATTAACAGGTGCTTATTCATGGTATGAACAGGATGAAAAAATATGGAACAAGTCGGGCAGCTGTTTAGTCTAGCATTTAAAATGTCAGTGAGGACACACATTCTGCAGCAGAGTGTCTGGTTTCAAGTCCTGCCTGTAGCTTCTGATTTCAGCCTTCTACCAGTGTAGACCCCGGTAGTCAAGAAGGCTTGAGCAGTTGGGTCCCTGCATTGGCCAGTTACTGATATTTGTGGAATGAATTAGTAAATGGGAGCTCAATCTCTCTGTTTCTCTTTGCCCGTCAAAGAAAAACATAAGCCGCCGGCGCCGCGGCTCACTAGGCTAATCCTCCGCCTAGCGGCGCCGGCACACCGGGTTCTAGTCCCGGTTGGGGCGCCGGATTCTGTCCCGGTTGCCCCTCTTCCAGGCCAGCTCTCTGCTGTGGCCAGGGAGTGCAGTGGAGGATGGCCCAGGTGCTTGGGCCCTGCATCCCATGGGAGACCAGGAAAAGCACCTGGCTCCTGGCTCCTGCCATCGGATCAGCGCGGTGCGCCGGCCGCAGCGCGCCGGCCACGGTGGCCCATTGGAGGGTGAACCAACGGCAAAGGAAGACCTTTCTCTCTGTCTCTCTCTCTTACTGTCCACTCTGCCTGTCAAAAAAAAAAAAAAAAAAAAAAAGAAAGAAAGAAAAACATAAGCCTTTTTCAATTATAAAAAAATGCATCAAAATGGCACCTGACTCTGAGGTATGGATGTTATTAGGTTCACTGGATGATAATGAAAAAACTCTAAAATTTTATTTTATACAATACAGAACAAAGATTTACCATTAATCATTCTAGCATAAATAGTTCTAATCCCTGTGGGTTTTCTTTATCTCCTCACACACAAGGACAACAGCATTTACGTAGATACTTTTTGGTGGCTCACAGGCGGGATGACATAGGTCCCATCAACCTTGAAATCTTACAGTGTTTGCAAGATGATTCACCCTTTCAAGTACTTCACATTGTACATACAGGTGCAAATTTGTGAATCGTAGGTTTGATATGTGGTCTGTGCCATTATGTTAAGAAAACAGGACTTTAATTTTTCTCTCTCAAAGAGAGCAGGCTTATAACCTTGGCCTCATTAAAATGAATTCTCTCTAAATGAGTTCTAAAGGGTTCTGAAATCATGCAAGATGCTAAATCCCACCAGGTTAGTCTTCCAATAACTAAGAGGCAATAGGATGACAGGAGATAAAGTGTCTAATATATGAAGAAAACCTAACACACAATTTATTATTTTAACCTATTGTTTCTATGGGGACGAGTGTTTCCAAAAGAAATTAATATGGAACATCCTTCTTAAAAATGTATCTTCACCATCATGCCATTTTACAATAGCTTTTTCTTCCTGTATATGTATACCATATAACATGGATAACTCCATACTTTCTGCTACATGTTGTACCTCCTGTGTAATAACTAAACTCCAGATATACAAAAGAGTTTCATTACCAGGTTTGACAGTGTAAAACCCAAGCAGAAAACAAGTTGGCAAAGGTGGTTTAATATAAACCTCTGAGGATTTGAAAACAACATCACATTTGTTTCCTGCTACTCATCTGCCCCCTGTGATCTTTGTCTCTATATTCAATAAAATATTTATGGCCAGAGCTCAGCAGCCCTTCCTCTTTTCTCACTGTGGGAATAAGGTATGTTCTGATTCTATGGGAGAAAGCAACATAGCAGAAACATGAAAATTTTGCATAAATAACTTTAAGGGAGTTGGAAACCTAATCTGCTCAAAAACGGATTTTCTTTCATTCGAAGCAACATAGCTGTGACATACGGGACTGCATTTTGCAGTAATTTATGCACTTGTCGATTGCAGTGAACGCTCTCTAGGGAACTTCCTGGAGCTTACAGACAACCTGCTGTTTTTGGATTTCCTCAGATACAGATTGAGCACTATTTTCTTTTCTTCTCAGGTAGTAATGATACTTAGTTAAAAATGTTTTTCATCTTTTCCTATAGGAAAATATCCTGTTGGAATATCTGGCCTCAATTTATAAGGCATTTGCCATGAAACAATGGGAGAATTAAGATTTTTTTTTTTGAATTCTGAACTGCAACATGGTCATATAAATGCTCTTTTCCTCTGGAAGAGCAGTTATAATGTGTTGGCTTTTATTGTTAGGAATAACTATTCTTTATGCTGAAAAATCAAGAAAACAATTACATTTGAACATATTGGTTTTCCAGTTCAATAGATAAAAACATTAAATTCTTTATCAATGGGTTCTAGACCCATTGATATGCACTTGCTTGTTGAACTTAGTGGACTAAGCCATTCTGTATCTAGACTCCATCCATTTTTCTGATGTTTTATTAATATAAAGGGAACAAATTTCATGCATTACATAGGTAAGTTCCAAGAAAATAACCACACTCTCTTCCCTCCACCTCTTTCCTACCCCCTTCCTCCCTCCCCTTTTTGATTTCATTAGTTTTTACAAAGACATAATGTTAATCCACTATGTATTCACAAGTTTAATTCACCACTACCAATAATACTCTAAAAAGTAGGAAGACCACAGTTACACAGGAGTACAAAGAATCAATAAATGAGGGGGATCCAAGATGGCGGAATAGGGAGTGAACTTACTGCTCTAGTCTAAGGGAAGATAGTTTACAAGAAGTAGAGAAAGTGCAGTCTTGAAGAGTTAGGGAAAAAAATGGCAGGGGAAACTTCATGCAAACTGGAGGGAAACTGTGGATCTATGTGGAAGGTGTGGACACACAAAACTCAGGACCCAAGCAACTGAGAGCCTTAGCACCAGCCTTGGAGAATGAGGTGAGATAGGTCTGCAGCAGCCCAAGCCAATGGCATTAAAGCTGCAGGAAGAGCCTGGTGTGGAACCACCTTGGAGCCCTGTGAGGGACAGTGCACCTGCCAAACTACAGGAGAAAAAAAGAGGGTAGAGTTTCCCTCTCCCCAACAACCCTGCGAAAGCATCCAGTAACAGGCAGACAGAGTTTGGGCACCACTTTATATGCAACAGCTGCACCAGCTCACGTCTGCACACCTAACAACCAGCTGAGTGCAGAACACCTGGGTCAGGCTGGGAGAACTGACAGAGGGCTGGATGCTCATGACTGTGGGAAGCTTATGTGCTGGGACTGTGAAAACACTGTGGCTGTGTGGGAGGGTACAGGGTGTGGCTGGGTATTTGGGCAGTCACTATGGGTGACTCCACATGCTTGGGGCTCCAGATTCCCTGGTGAGGTTCAATGGTGTGGGATCCATGCTCAAACCAAGGACTGCACGGATACTTATTGTGATTCTTCAGGCAGCACAGATGAATATTGGACCCACTGGGGCTAGCACCCAAGCACTGGTCACCTTTGAAGAGAGGAGGTGAGCATTAAACTATGCCAACAGAGCAGAACAAACCTTCCCTAGGATTTAAAAAAAGAGAGAGATTTAATATTTACAACCTGAGTCTCACCTTGGAGACTCCCTTTACCCTGGAGCACTGAACAGAGCTCACTGGCTGCACCTACCTCATGCCCCCTCGGTATTCAATGAAAATGTGGACACTCTACCACAGAGGCATAGTCCAAAGATAATAGCCATCACAGGGTAAAAAACAAAACATAACAAAAAAGAAACCAAGAAGTATCTCTATAAATGTCAATTAATAAATGCAGCAATTCAAGAAACAAGAATAAAGATGACAATATGACAACACCCCAAAAAACACAACACTTCAATACTGAAATATGAAGATTAAAAGATTGAAAAAAATGCCAGAAATGGAATTTAAAAAGTTGATCTCAGGATTACTTAGAAGAATTCGAAGCAAATCCATGAACTAAAGAAAGCCCTACGTGACGTGAAAGAAAATTTCTCCCATGCAATTAAGATGTTAAAGAGAAATCATAATGAAATCCTGAAAATGAAGAATTCAATAGAACAAATAAAGAATGTGGTAAATCCTTAACAACATACTTGGTGAAGCAGAAGAAGGAATAATCAGACTTAGAAGACAAATCTCTGGAAATTTTGGAGTTAAACCAAAAACAAGAAGAAGAAATTAGAAAACCAAAACACAGTGCTGGAAATTTACAGGATACTATCAAACAAACCAACAGACAGGTTTTACAATTCCTGATGGTGTGGTAAAAGAGAATGGATTAGAAGGCCTCTTTAGTGAAATAATTATAGCAAATTTCCCTAATTTGGAGATAGGAAGGAACATCCAAATCCAGAAAGCACATAGAACTCCTAATAGAATTGTGAAGAAAACATCTTTACCACATAGTATTTAAACTCCCCAAGGTAAAGCATAAACAAGAGATTCTAAAATGTGCATTAGAGAAATGCCAGATTACTTTCAGAGGATCTCCAATTAGTCTAACAGCTGACTTCTCATCAGAAATCCTACAGGCTAGGAGAGAATGGCAAGATATATTCCATGACTTAAGAGGAAAAAACTGTGAACCCAGAATACTGTACACTGTAAAGCTCCCATGAATGAATGAAGGTGAAATAAAGATCTTCCATAACAAACAGAAATTGAAAGAATATGTCCCCACTCACCCAGGCTTACATTAGATGCTTAAGGATGTGCTACACACAGAAACAAAAAAACTTGGTCATCACTGTGAAAGAAGGTGAAGGCAGAAAATCTCACAGTAAAAGTACAAAAAAAAAAAAAAATCCAGAGTAAACAATAGCAATATTTATGAGAAAATGGCAGGGCAAAGTCACATTAAATGTAAATGCCCTCAACTCTCCAGTTAAAAAAACAGACTGGCTGAACGGATTAAAAAACAAACCCATCTATTTGCTGCCAACAAGAAACACATCTCACCAACAAAAATACACACAAACTGAAAGTGAAAGGACGGAAAAAGGTATTCCATGCTAGCAAAACTGAAAAAGAAATGGTGTAGGCACCCTAATGTGAGACAAAATAGACTTTAACAAAAAACAAAAAGCAGACAAAGAAGGGCACTAAGTAGTGATTAAAGAATCAACTCTAATGGAAGATGTCACTATTATAAATGTATATACACCTAATTACAGGTCACAGGATATTTAAAAAAATGGTAGTAGATCTAAAGGAAGACATAGATTCTAATACAGTAGTAATTGGGGACTTCATTACCCCACATTCAGCAATGGACACATCAACCAGACAGAAAATCAGCCAGGAAAGACAGAGTTAATTGACACTATAAACCAAATGGATCTCACAGCTATCTACAGAACTCTCCATCCTACAGTCGTAGGATACACTTTCTTCTCACCACTACATGCATTTTTCTCTAGGATTGACCACATGCTGGGCCATAAAGAAAGTCTCAGCAAATTTAAAAAAAATAAAAATCATACCATGCATCTTCTCTGACCACATGGAATGAAAATGAAGCTAGAAATCAACAACTCAGGAATCTCTAGAACATATGCAAAGACATGGAGACTGAACAACATGCTCCTGAATGAACAGTGGGTCATAGAAGAAATCAAAAGAGAAATCAAAAAATTTCTGGACACAAATGAAGATGACAATACAACATATCACAACTTATGGAATACAGCAAAAGCAGTGTTAAAAGGAAACTTTAGAGCAATTAGTGCCTACATCAAGAAAGGGGAAAGACACCCAAAAAGAGAGCTATTAATACATCTCAAGGACCCAGAAAAACAACAGCAAACCAAACCCAAAACCAGTAGGAGAAAATAATTAAAATTAGAGAATAAACAAAATTGAAACAAAAATAACTATACAAAACATGGGGGTGCATGATTTTTTGGGGAACAAGGTATGAGACAAAAGGCCATATTTTCTAGTCTCTTGTGGCCAGGGATGGGATATAAGAACACATCCTTTTATGAGACTTTAGAGAAAGTTCATTATAATGAGACAAGACTGGTGTGAGTCCTGTTTATCTTTCACCATTTCTACTACTTCTTTCTTAGAAAATCAATGTGATGCCTTGGACTGTGAAATAAGACAGAAAGCCAGGCATTCGTGATCATTTCAGGTAGAGCCCAAAGATAACAGATTGTGATAGATTTATTGGGGCCTAATTTTTCATGCCCTTTATGAAACTACCCCCTCCCCACATCGAGACGTGACACCTATTTCCAGTTCTTTCAAACTGAGTTGGACTTGTGACTTGAGATTATGGCAGAAGTGAGTAGAAGTGAGTATTTCTACTCTGTCTCTTGGAAACTTTCTACTGATATGTGAAATATCACATGACAGAGGATGACCAGAGATCATGTGGAGTGGGACTCCCTTGTCCTATTGGAGGATATTTTAAACCACCCAGAGTCAAGCTTCCAGATATATTAGAGGACTCAGTCAAAATCAACAGAGCTAATTGCACAGTGCAATGTTGACTTCAAATCCAGATGAAACACTGGCAAAGACAAGAAAATTCTCTGCTCAGTTTTCTAACCAGAAGGCTCATGAGCAATAGGACATTGCTGCTTCACGACACTGTCGAGGGTGATCTGTTATGCAGCCGTGGTGTACTGATACAGAAACTGCACCCAATGATCACAGCATTATCACTGCAACTTGAGAATTCTTGCCTGAGGTTATCTTTCATAAGAGAGAGAAATACAAAAGTCATCTTGTCTAAACTATTGTCATTTTTAAGTCTGTCTTGCTTGCCACCAAATAGAATTCCCAAGTGATATGTGAAGTCATGAGCTACTTTTCCACAATCTGCATTCATCCTGTGTCTCCTCTTAGTTCACCTGCTCTGCTCTTACAACACTTGAATGTGTGACTTTGGTACTATAGACACATTTTATGAAAAAGGGAAAGATAATCTTTCAGTCTCATTTTATATTTCAAGACTCTTTTAAGCGTAGTGGATATTTTGAAAGGGAGCATGTTACAGAAAGATAATATTTTGCTTTATAAGCTCAGGGACCATATCCAAATCACCCGAGCTAGAGGCCTAGGGCAAAAGACAGCCTTGGAAATATTTGTGGGAAACCAAAAAAAAATAAAAATAAAAAAATAACTGAAATCATGCATTTTTAGAGTATTTTCAGCTGATTAAGTTTATGCCAGGTTTCCTATATTGTCAAGTGCAGCTTGAAGTTCAGTGAAATTCCTTTTGAGATGAATCATTTATCTCAGGAAAGAGCAGCATACATGTAGTGTCAAACATTGCGAAAAAAGTGAAAACCCAATCTACCATTTCCTTCAACATACGTAGAGAAGTTTGTTTCAAGAGTTAGAAATTTCAACAAGTGATAAATTACATTCTTCTAAAACTAATCATGAAACTTGGTAAAAATAATTGCATGATAGAGTTAAAATATTTATCAATAAATCTAGTATTAAAATATAGAAGAAATGACAATCTGTGGAAACAAACAAATGAGCAATTCAATATTTTATCTAATGAAGAGTAGTACAATTCAATCTGATCCTTTTATATTTATTTATTTATTTGAACAGGCAGAGTGGACAGTGAGAGAGAGAGAGACAGAGAGAAAGGTCTTCCTTTGCCGTTGGTTCACCCTCCAATGGCCACCACGGCCAGCGCGCTGCGGCCGGCGCACCATGCTGATCCGAAGGCAGGAGCCAGGTGCTTCTCCTGGTCTCCCATGGGGTGCAGGGCCCAGGCACTTGGGCCATCCTCCACTGCACTCCCTGGCCACAGCAGAGAGCTGGCCTGGAAGAGGGGCAACCGGGACAGAATCCGGCGCCCCGACGGGGACTAGAACCCGGTGTGCCGGCGCCGCTAGGCGGAGGATTAGCCTAGTGAGCCACGGCGCCGGCCTATATTTATTTTTAATGCCTGTTTTCATTACATGTAAAAGGCAGAGATAGACAAAGAGAGACCTTCCAACTGCTGGTTCATTCCCCAAATACCTGCAACATCCACGTCTGTTCTAGGAGCTTGGAGCTTCATTCCAACTCTCCCAGGTTTGTGACAGAAACCCAGATACTTGAGCCATAACCTTCCAGAGTGCACATTAGCAGAAAGCTGGATCAGCAGAAGAGCCAGAGCTCAAACTGGGTGTTCTAATATGAGATACAGGCAACACAGTGGTGTCTTAACAACTGCACCAGTGTCTGCCCGCACTTATTATTTTTTAAAGCAAATGGCAGCTTTCATCAATAAAATACTATGACAAAAAAGATATTGCTATTTATCTGTAGTATGGGACTGCTGACTTCAGAAAAAAAAATCTGAAAAAGGACATTTGTATATAGACTTGTCTTTTTTTTAATCAATAACTCAGTTACATAAGACACTCGAGAATGTCAAATCCTTGCTTTGAATTCAGTTATTTATCATTTCATTCTGCATCACAAACCTGTACAGAGAAAGTAAAAATATGTGTATGCTTGAGTGTCTTGGGCTCTGAAGAATCTTTGTAAAAGGGAAAACTCTTAACAAAAATCAAGATGATATGATGAGATGGATGTGTTCTTATGTCATGCTGACTTTCATGGGACAAATGCGCGTGCACACATACACACACACACAGTTGCAGATACAGAACTACTGTTAGCTCAACCAGATAATTTTCTATTTCATTAAACTGATGACTGCCCATTCAAATTATTCTCAACTGGTTTTCTGTGCTAACTCTTAAATTTATTGTTTAAGAACTCTGCCTCACCCAATGAAAAACAGCTGGGATTAATATATGTCAGCAACTGATAGGAAATGTTTCACGAAATGAAACCCAAAGGCAAGGGAAAATTCCCGTGCTGCCACATACAACAAGAAATAGCTCAGTCAGGTGCACTGAATACTGAACTAATGGTAGAAAGCTTGGGTGGGGCCAGTGTGCTGGTGTAGTGGGTGGAGCCACCACCTGCGGTGCTGGTATCCCATATGGGCGCCAGTTCAAGACCTGGATACTCCACTTCCAATACAGCTCTCTGCTGTGGCCTGGGAAAGAAGTGGAAGATGGCCCAAATTCTTGGGCCCCTGCACCCATATGGGAGACCCAGAAGAGGCTCCTGGCTCCTGGCTCCTGGCTTCAGATCAGCACAGCTCTGGCCGTTGAGGTCAGTTGGGGAGTGGACCAGCGGATGGAATATGTCTTTCTTTCTCTGCCTCTCCTTCTCTGTGTAACTCTGACTTTCAAACAAATAAATAAATCTTAAAAAAAAAATCTTGGTTGAATACTGTTTGCTAAGGATTGGTCTTATCTGTAAGAAGTGGGGTTTTATTCACCAACAACTTAGGGTAGAATACGTATCTTCATGTCAGAGAGAAGAAAAAAGTTGTAAAGTAGCACTATCCAATAGAAATGTGTGAACCACACTTGAGTTAAAAATGCAACTTTAAATTCTCTAGCTATACTAAAAAGGGAAAAAGAAGAGGTGAAATTAAGTTTAAAGATGCCAAAATGTCAAAATTTAAACGTGTATCAATGAGATTTTTTTCATTCACTTTCTCATAATTGAAATTCAGTGGGTGTTTTGTGCTTACAACACATCAACTTGGAGTAGCTATGTTTTAACTTCTCAGTAGCCACATGTGGTTAGTGATTCCCATACTGGGCATTCCAAATCTAACTGTATGATTTACTGAGATGACTTAAAGATCTTAGCAATAATGGTAACTAGAGAGAAAAAGGATGGAACTTCAAATATAGCAGATGAATAATTTCTCAAAAAAGTTGATAGACATTATATTAGCAATACAAAACCAAATATTGAGGTTTCATTTTAATTTGTGAATATGCCAGTTTTAAAGCAGTTACTTTGTAGTGTAGAGGAAGCATATTATTGGAAATTGACTCCTTTGTAACTCAAATATGTTGTAGGTAGAGGAAATATCTGAAGCAAATCATGAAAGACATTTATCTATATTTCGTAGCATGTGTAATAAAATGTAATATAGGAAGTATGAAGTGAATATAAAATTTCAAAATTAATAGCAAAATTTTCTAATAAACCATCAATGCAATTATTGGTCTTTAGGACAGAATACATTTGCATTAAAAACTGACATGCAGGGATTTTCTCCAGTCAAATGAGCTCATTAAGATGATCTATAGATGCATTAGATCAAATAGGACAGAGGTCAGGTTGAATGTTTATAAGCCATAAAACCTCTGTACAGGGGCTGGCACCGTAGGGCAGCGGGTTAACACCCTGGCCTGAAGCATCAGCATCCCATATGGGTGCTGGTTCAAGACTCAGTGCTGCTCCACTTCTGATTCAGCTCTCTGTTATGGCCTGGGAAAGCAGTAGAAGATGGCCCAAGTCCTTGGGCCCCTGTACCTGCATGGGAGACTTGGAAGAAGCTCCTGGCTCCTGGCTTTGGATTGGTGCAGCTCCGGCTGTTTAGGCCAACTGGGGAGTGAACCCTCGGATAGAAGACCTCTCTCTCTCTCTCTCTCTCTCTCTCTCTCTCTGCCTTTCCTTCTCTCTGCCTTTCCTTCTCTCTGTGTAACTCTGACTTTCAAATAAATAAATAAATCTTTAAAAAAAACTCTGTACAAATATTAGTGCTACGTAGAAAACGAAAAACATACTTCTCTGAAACTAAAAAATTATTTTAAATAACTTACCTACTGTAACATAATAAAAACATTTCAAGCATTAAGGCTTCCAAAATACTTGATAATTCAGTAACATTTGGAGAGTATGCTTTGAATAGATTTTTACTCGCATCTCATGATATTATAAAACAAATAGTTTGTGTTGAATATACATTTTAAAAGTTATACACTTAAAAACTCCCTCTATCCCGGCTGCCCCTCTTCCAGGCCAGCTCTCTGCTATGGCCCGGGAGTGCAGTGGAGGATGGCCCAAGTCCTTGGGCCCTGCACCCGCATGGGAGACCAGGAGAAGCACCTGGCTCCTTGCTTCGGATCAGCACGGTGCGCCGGCCGCAGTGCACCGGCCGCGGCGGCCATAGGAGGGTGAACCAACGGCAAAAGGAAGACCTTTCTCTCTGTCTCTCTCACTGTCCACTCTGCCTGTCCAAAAAAAAAAAAAAAAAAAAAAAACCCTCCCTCTATTACATATTATCCATGTGTTAATTTAATTGTATAAAAACTGGAAGAATATAAAGCACCAAGTAGAAAAAAAAAACTCTCAGAATTTTACCACCCAATATATTGGTTGATATTTTATTCTGTGTTCTTCAGGTTTAAACTAGAACAATTATTACTGCTAGGTCTTTATGATACAATAAACTCATGTGGGCTTTCCTGTAGATCTGGTTCCTCCAATAGATCTGAAAATCCCATTCAGTGCATTTAAGCCCACACAGTTGCCCTCTCCTACAGAGCTACAGGGTTGGAAGGAGTTCAAGGGCACTCTAATCTGGAGCTGGTCTGTTGGTGTCTTCTTTCCTGTCCTGCTCCTCCCACTCCCTCCACTTTGATCACATTCACATCCACATTCACATAATGAGACTTGTACTTAAATAGTCTCTCTTGAGGTAAGCTCACTGGTTTATCATTCTCCCTTATTTAAAAAGAAATGGTGCTTGCACAGAAATATCAATTACCAGCTTCATCTATTTACAACCCCAGAACAGAATAATCTAAAGAGACATTATCTCCTCTCTTTTTACTTTCCCAAAATGTTGGTACTGGCTGATAAATACAACCCTTTGGTTGTATTTTACTGGATTAATTGTTGCCTGAAAGAATCATTCTCAGAACTAGATTCAATATCATTTTTATCAAGTACTTAAAAGGGCAGATATTGTGCTTAGGACTGCATGGAGAATTGTGCATGAATAAGACTTTGTCCTTTGGCTTCATAGTAGTACTAGTTTGTTAGGGAAGACAGTTTGTGTCCCACTAAACAGATGAATATATAATTATATGCTGTGATAAATACTAAAGAGGTAATGATGTAGAAATGGAGAATACATAAATTACTTTTAGCTTTATGGATATGCAGCTGACAATAAAAATTATATAAATTTAAAGTGTATAGCTGAATAGTTTACATACATAGTGAAAACCACATTCAAGCTAATTAATGTAACCACCTCACCTAATTACTATTTCTTTTCTTTCATTCTAAAACATTGACTCTACCTAATCAGTTATTATTCTCATAGCTGCCCATCTGTTAGAATGGCAAGAATTCAGGAAGCTTCCTACTTATCTCATCTGGTCTAGCTTTCTACTCAGAAGCACGCCACTGTAATAAAGAGTAGCTTGCACCAAGAATTCCTACATTGGTTTCAAAAAACAAATTTTGAATGGTTTCATAAGATGCAATCATTTATGTGGGAATTCTTCCTTTTTAATACAAAGTGAAACTCCTTTCAAAGACTATTATGGTTTCCATCAGGGAGATTCAATTAGATACCCTGTTGTATAAGAGAATTTGTCCCTTCAACTCTACTGTGGATGCCTGGCCTGTGAAGTTAACAACAGATATATTAAAAGTAAAGCTGAAATCTCTAAGTTTATGGCAGCTTTTGTAATAGGAAACATGGGTATTTGTTCAGAAGAAGCATTATACTGAGAGTGTGCACCACCTATGCAAAAGTACACCAAGATCTGATGGGAATAAGTCAGAGAGATGCTATCACCTTCATGGAAGAGTAAAAGGAAATTAACAGTGGTGAGTGGAGGCCGGCGCTGCGGCTCACTAGGCTAATCCTCCGCCTTGTGGTGCCGGCACACCGGGTTCTAGTCCCGGTCAGGGCGCCGGATTCTGTCCCGGTTGCCCCTCTTCCAGACCAGCTCTCTGTTGTGGCCCGGGAGTGCACCCCATGGGAGACCAGGATAAGTACCTGGCTCCTGCCATTGGATCAGTGTGGTGCACCGGCCGCAGTGCGCCGGCCGTGGCAGCCATTGGAGAGGGAACCAACCGCAAAAAAAGGAAGACCTTTCTCTCTGTCTCTCTCACTGTCCACTCTGCCTGTCAAAGAAAGAAAGGAAGAAAGAAAGGAAGAAAGAAAGGAAGAAAAATTAACAGTGGTGAGTGGGAAACTGGATATATCAGAGAGAGAAGACAGAGAGAAACAGAAACACAGAAAGTGAGGGAGGAGGATAGAAGAAACAAAGGACACACACACACAAAGAGAAAGAGAAAGAGAAAGAGAAAGAGAAAGAGAAAGAGAAAGAGAAAGAGGGAGAGGGAGGGAGAGAGAGAGAGAGAACGAGAAGGCAAGAGGAGAGAAAGATAAAAGCAAAGGCAAAACAACAGAATAGCAGGTAAAACCACCACCTGCAGTGCTAGCATCCCACATGGGTGCTGGATCAAGTCCCAGTTACTCCTCTTCTGATCCAGCTCTCTGCTATGGCCTGGGAAAGCAGCAGAAGATGACACAAGTCTTTGGGCCCCTGCACCCGCTTGGGAGACCCAGGAGAAACTCTTGGCTCCTGGCTTCGGATCAGCGCAGCTCCACCATTGTAGCCATTCGGGGAGTGAACCAGCTGATGGAAGAACTCTCTCTCTCTCCCTCTCTCCCTCTCTCTCTTTCTCTGCCTCTCAAATGAATAAATTTATTTTATTTTATTTTTAATTTTTTTTGGACAGGCAGAGTTAGACAGTGAGAGAGAGAGACAGAGAGAAAGGTTTTCCTTCCGTTGGTTCACCCCCAAAATGGCCACCATGGCCCGGGCGCTGCGCTGATCCGAAGCCAGGAGCCAGGTGCTTCCTCCTGGGCTCCTATGCGGGTGCAGGGCCCAAGCACTTGGGCCATCCTCCACTGCCTTTCGGGGCCACAGCAGAGAGCTGGACTGGAAGAGGAGCAACCAAGACAAACCCCGGCATCCCAACCAGGACTAGAACCTGGGGTACCAGCGCCACAGGCGGAGGATTAGCCTAGTGAGCCGCAGCGCCGGCCTCAAATGAATAAATCTGAAAAGAGATATATATCTAAAAAAAACCAATAGAATAGCCACAACACAAGCCCAAGAGGGAACAGGTGAGAGCAGGTAAGAAACCCTCAAGAGCTACAGGGGTTGAGGCTAATCATTTTGACACACAGCCAATGAAAATTTCCCCGTGTCTCAGGATGTCTGATGCTTCCAGAAATACTGATAACTCTGAATGTAAAGTTATTTATTTGAAAGGCATAGCAAAGGAAAGAGAGAGGGAGAGATGGACAGATACACACACAGGGAGATGGAGAGGGAGGAGGGAGAAGAAGAGAGAAGGACAGAGGGAGAAAGAAGGAGAGAGGGGGGAGAGAGAGAATGAATGAATATTAATCTTTCAACCACTTGAACCAGCACTTTGATGTGGAATGCTGTGGTTGCAAATGGTGGCTTAACCTTCTGTGCCACAAAAGTTTTTCCACTGTCTGTAGTAACTACTCTCTGTGAATCTTAATAAGGTCTTTTAACAAATACTCCCTTTATCATTGGAGATGTCTTCTAGAAATGAAGGAAGAGTAAAGTCATCATTCTGTGTTGAGCAAACAGGTAGGAGAGGATGTGATAGGACCTGAGTACTGTGGAATAACAAACAAGAACAATTGACTTCCTTGTGCACTGACTCAGGGGTGCTGAGTGAATTGTCAGTTATCAGAATTATTCTTGAAGAAAGCTCTTGTAAAATACAATGATTTGTATGGGAAAAGGAGTTTCTACTTATTATCTACTAGCTGGGGACTTCATGGGGGAGGATCTATCCTAGCAATTGGTTTTAGATACTTCGACCTTTTCACATAAGAAAAATCAAGGCCTATCAAAGTTTTAGGTTATGTTGCAAGGATACTATTCTAAATTGCAATGGTTAGGATTTCTAATACCATTCCCAGGATATTTTATGGAAGTCTAACTTTAAATCAGAAACAGGTCAATCAAATATCTGCCCAGAAGAAAGTACCATTTTTAATTTATCCCACATTTTCTCTTGATTTTTAAACAGTCTTTTCCAAGAGCTAAATATCAGTTTTTAATATGAACCTGTGCCTCTGACTCTGTCTCTATACATTGTCAAAATTCAGATGAATAAGATTTATGAGTGAGACTGAATAATCAGTATTTTTTGAATAATCCATGACTTCCCAAGCACAATCTGAGAGAACCTGAGAAAGACAGACTGATAGGAGGGAAAGAAAGCTTTGAAAATGTTCAAGAGGGGCTGGCACTGTGGAGTAGCAAGTAAAGCCATCATCTGCAATTGCCAGCATCCCATATGGGTGCCAGTTTGTGTCTGGTTGCTCCACTTCCTACACAGCTCCTTGCTGATGGTTTACCAAAAGCAGCAGATGATGGCCCAAGTGTTTGTACCTCTGCCACCCATGTGAGAGACCTGGATGGGGTTTCTGGCTCCTGGCTTCAGCCTGGCCTAGCCATGGCTATTGTGGTCTTCTGGGGAATGAAGCAGTGGACAGAAGATGTCTCT